>NW_018128041.1:499144-522550 GCF_001952655.1 Monopterus albus
AAATGAACTTAAATGATTTTAGCATATGGCTGCAATATAACAAAGAGTGAAAAATTTAAGGGGGTCTGAATACTTTCCGTACCCACTGTAGATGTCTCCCTGCACTTTTTTCTCCTTCTAAGGATACGTATCATCATGGACACAGAAGTTGTGTTAATTAATTGCATATACTGTATATAGAAAGACTTGAGGAAAAAAAGAAAAGTTTTCGCTTCTCAGGCGCCACAGATTATGCAATAGTGCTGCAAGGCAGTCAGTAAGAGAGGTGTCACTATGTTTAGTTTTTTAACTGTGATAGCCTCACATGCTGTTTAATGTTAATTAGGAAAATGGTAGTTGATTTTGTCCAACCTGGTCCAAGCGCTACTGCTGGTATTTCATATATAGAAGTGATATTGTGTAATTACACATGAAGGCACATTCTGCAGAAGCAAAAGCAAAAAAACCAACCAACAAATTTAATAACATTGTTTTTCTCATTTGTGAGTGTTTTATGGGCATGTCTCCACCCTCTTCCTCTAGGAGCAATGACAAACAGCCTGAAGGCGACTTAAAACAAACACGACTTTGACTGACAGGTGTATGCTTTGCGGTGCCAGTGTTACCGCACTTGGCAGGCAGCAGTGACAGTCGTCCTGCTGCTACACAAGCTGCTCCTACTGGTGAAACTACAGGCGAGTCCATCTTGGTCACCCTTCCCTGTTCCTTACTCTCTTCAGCTATCTACCCATTGATCAATCCATCTATCCCTTTTTTCCTTCTTCCTCTGGTCTTCCTTGCCAGCCACTTTGTCTTATCTGCCTTCTCCTGATGCCTTTTTTTTCCCTTTCATATGCATTCCACCATTCCAGTTTGCTCTAATCTTGTCTCTTTTCTGCCTCCATTTACAGTCAATCCCCAATGTCCTCACTTCTTTTATTTGCATCATCTTCCCTTTTTTTGAAGGGCTTAATACAAGGAGATATTGGTAGGCTCAATCTAAATACAACTCCCAACTCATCAGCTTAGTTCCTGTTCACACCTGCATTTGTGATTTTGCATCAAATTCAGTTTGAATGGAAATGCATGTGCTTTTGGGTTGACTTCAATGAATGGCAAACAAATTGTCTTGACTTGCAAGCAGGTGGCAGCACTGTTGAGTTGAAAATAAAACATATTTTTCATACTGATTTTTTTTTTTTTTTTTTTTTTTTGCAGGAATTACTGAATGAAAATTCCATTGTAAAGGTCTTTGCTAGGTTTTGTAGTCAGGATACAGTAAAGGTACAATAAAGGTACATTACAAAGCAACATTACCTGTAACCTTTTTCTGGGACAAGACAGTCTGTTGGAGTTTCAGTGGACATTTATGTCACATGCTTAATTCACATACACTCACTGTCCACTTTATTAGGTACACCTGTACAATTGTATGCACTTCAATGCACCATTTCCATCTTAACATCTGTGTTTATGAAGGTCAAAATGTTTCAGTTTTTGGAGAAATTGTCATAAATGTATAAATTCAATTATATGTTTATTATTAAGGTCATAGTTAAATGTGCTGTTGTACCTGGCTACATCATATTCACAGATAATATTCTGACCCTCTCATGTATGTAGCTGGGGAGGAATGCAATGTTGTTCAGATGTTAAGACAGATGTGATGCATTTAATTGAATATATATTTATTTATTTGCTAAGTCTGAACTGACTATTCATGTTCCTACCCTGCTTGAAAAAAATAAGGCATGTCCCTTTAAGACCATCCACTACAACACTGAATCATATGTGAAATGAAATGTCTGTGTGTTTCTTTGTGTGGCAGCCATTTTCACGCTACAGTGTGGTGCCAGAAAATTACAATTTAACTCATTTACATCTTCTCTCTTGCCATATCTAATGCAATAAGACTAATTATGTTAGAGACAGTTTCTGCTTTACTGCTATTTTGCCTGTGTTGTTGTCTGCTGTTAAATATTTAACAGTTATTTGGAATTTACAGCCATTAAATCATGTTGAGAATATGTGCCTGTGTGTCCACGTCTATAGTTGATGCCTAGCTTGAGAATAATGCCAAAGGTGTGGTTTTTTTTTTTTTTTTTTTTTTTGCCCTGGCCTGCTCCTACAGTATCCCATGATCCTTTTGGCAACCCATCCATCCTTTCTCTCTGTGTGTGTGTGTGTGTGTGTGTGTGTGTGTGTGTGAGTGCTCAAGAGGCCTTCAGGTCCTGTACTTTATAGGTCTTGGCTTATCTGTGCGATTTACAGTCCAGCACTGTGAGCAAGAGAGTGGCAGACAAGGCATTCTATCGATCGACAGCCACCACAAGGGGGAGGAGATGTGTGCCTCTCTTTGTGTGTGTGTGTGTGTGTGTGTGTGTGTGTGTGTGTGTGTGTGTCAGACAGAATATTGCATTAGGGCAAACTTGGCTTCTGCTGCTCAGACTGTGTCCTAATTGTCGGGCTGGAAAACAGATGGCAGTGAATGCTATGTCTCCTCTTGGGTCCCCTGGTGTCCCTGACACACACACATGCACACACATACACAGAAACTTTCATATGTATATTACAATTCTAGTTTCCCCTCATAAGAAATGATTTATGTTAAGCAAAGTTATTGCATTGGACCCTTGGTTTTGGATACTGGCAGTATCATTCAGTATGTCATCCTGATTTGTTTGTGTGAGTGTGCATAAGCATAGATTAGTCGATGTGTGTGAAAGTCGACATTTGTTGGATGACATGGCACATGTAGGTGGTGTTTTAGCTTGGTGTGGGTGCTGTTTCGTTACACCTCCACATCACTGCAGCACCACAGGTTTGCAGCTTCATGCCCAAGCCACTATAGACAGTATCTGTCTCACACACACAAAAATGAACACTTGTTGTCAGGAAGGTTTATACCACTATCCCTCTTGGAAGTTATTTACTAGGAGAGTCTTTTGTCTAGCCTACACAGGTGGGGGTATTTCATGCACATAAAACCTTCACCTACACAAAGGCATTGTGCTGTAATCACAAAAGGTGAGTTATTGGTCTGGTAAATATCACCTTAAATCAGGATTAATTGTTATATATGCTTTGGTAACAAGGAATAAAATATGCATCAGCATCTTTGTAATGAACACAAAATCATGTATTTATATTTTATTAGATTTCTGAACTTTAAGGTTGTGGAAAAAACAGTTATACTGGAAAAAACAGCAAGAGGAAGCTCAATTTTGAAAATAGCCAACTGAAGAAATCCCACCCTTTTGTTCTGACTCTTCTCCAAAGCCACTGTTCAAAACACAACACACACTACCTGACTATTTACAGGTTTCAGGAAAATAACTAATTCTCCCAAACAAAACTGATAATTACTTGTTCAGCAGAAATACAGCCACCATGGGGTCACTTGTCAGCCCCTTTCTTTGTTCTCAGTTGTTGCTCTTATTCAAATGCCACACAATAATAATTTTGGTTTTACTTCTTGCAGCATCCAACTTTTTATTGTAACTTTCTCGGCCTCCATTTGCGATTGAAAGCTATTGTGGGTACTTTCTCTGCCATAGCTCGCTAGCTTTAGCTATAAAAGCGGTAACATGTCTGCCTGCAATGCCTTGTGGGAGACTTTTGGCTTATGCAATGAGTGCAAGGATAGAGTGCGCACAAGTAGGTTGTATGTTGACAGGCAGGTAGGCCTTCCAATAGTTTTGCTTTGACTCAGTAAAATTACTAGTCAGGCTTTATTCAGCCCTGCTGCCACCACAGATGACATTTTTTTATGTTGTCAGTGTATTTGATGTATTCATTGCCATCAGGATGAAAAGAGAATTTCAAGAAATGTAAGAAAAATGCTTCTGAAATGAATCCCAGACACGACTTTTTAAGAAGACTCAAGGGTTAAGCTCACAGTTAAAGTGTTGCTTTGCCTGCTCTCCTCTAGGGCCTACTCAGGGCCTGCTGTAGTTTTTTCATAGGTGCACACAATTGCCTGTGGGTGCTCGAGCTCTCAAACACCTAAGGAATCCTCCCATGTATCTGACATTATTTATGCTCAGTTTTGTTTTGCTTTGAACTGTGTATTCTGAGACCAAAGCGTACCTACCAAATATGGCATCTTTGTATCCCCAACCAGCTCTGCCTAATGATCATAAATTCTCTAATATTTCTGCAGTTTTTCCTGGTTAAGTTGGCCTGGAGTGTGCTAAAGTGAATTTTTGGAATTAACCTCCAAGTACACTCTCACTTATGTGACTGGTTGTTTGTTAAATGTCATGCACTGTTGTACTTCCTGGTGCCTTTCCATAACTTAAATTAACATGGTGAATAGCCCTAGTAAAGCAAGTATTCAATATATTTATTTTGGATGGAAACCATCAACCAGATTAACACATGCTGTATTGTACTTAATGTGTAGTGATATGCCGCTGTGTGTGAGTGTGTGCCTTCGACTCATCATGTACAAGAAAGGCAAAGTGTTTTGCTTTTCACTGTTGATATACTGTATTGTTTGTACAAGCTTGTGTGTGTGTGTGTGTGTGTCTGTGTGTTTTGCACCAATTATATGTGCTTTCTCTTAGGGTGTAACCGTATGTGTGTGCTTTTTGGTATTTTACTTGTCTGTGTGCATTTTTACGTGTATGTGTTTTGGCAGCCTACTACTGCCTTTAGTTGCAAAAGTGTTTCATTCAGAGCCAGATGAAATCCCTCCTGCCTCTATGGCAGCGATCAGATGGCATATCATGCAGTCATTGCCTCGGGCTAACACACACAGACGCAGGTGGATTTTACTGTGTGCGTGTGTTCAGTCAGTAGTATGGCTGTGGAACTCATTACACAGCCCCAGTTCCCTGACTCTGTCATGAGCATGTGAGAAAGACAAAAATACTAAAACTGACAGATAGAGAGATGGATAAAATGCACACAAAATGAAAGGGAATAAATGATAACTGATACGAAGGCAGTGAAACATAAATACTGCAGAACCATTGTCATTACATGATGTGATAGAAAATCTAAAATTAGGCAATATTAAGCAATGTCTGTCATACATAAGCATATAAAGTGTTCATACAAATGTCTCCAACCACTTATACAGTGCAATCCACTTCAATATTGATACAAGTGACGATAGCTGCTTTGCAAAAATGATGATAAATTGCTTCCCATAGTCATAGAGTCATAGAAGTATTGTATTCATCTATGTTGGATTGTTTTGGAACATCACAAAATAGCAATAGAAGTGCAGGAGTAGTTTTATCTTTTAAGCTATTCTACCACTTTTCTGCTCTGTCCATTGGGATTTTCATATTTAAAGAAACTATTTTGTGGCATTTCACCTTTTTTAGAAATCAAGAGGAAACAAGGAGAGCAAGAGAGGGAGTTTGACTTGTAACACAGGTCAGGCCATTGTCCTGTGGGAGAACGAAGTAAACACTTAACAGTGTTTTTAAGTGTTTCATATTCAAAAGGCAGAGTTTCTCTGGAGGTTTCTTTAACATAAATGTGGGTGTTTGAGTCTTTAGCCTCCAAGCGCTCCAGGCAATTTAACTATGAACATATGTTTGTGACTGTGTGTTTGGCCTTAATATGCAAGAGGCAAACTGGTAATTCTTTGCTAATTAGTTTGTTTATCATCAACTTTCAGGGACTTCTCTCTCTTTCACACTTCTCACACCAACATGCACATGTAGAGGGTGTGTGTGTGTGTGTGTGTGTGTAAATGTAGTTAAACCTCTGTTTGTGGCTGTGACAGGTGTGTTTGTGTGTGTGTATATATGTGAGTGGCTCATGAGTAATGGCCAGTGGCAGGTAGAGAGGTGATGGATTGCCTGATTAGTGGTCTGGCAGGGCTCTCCTCACAGATGGGCTTTTAGATCTGGGCATCTGGCCCTGACATGTGCACACACACAGTAGAGATAAATAGATGTATGTAGGCACACAACGCACGCAGGCCTACATACGTGTGCTGTACAAAGACATGGATGCTCAGATAAAAACTTTGCTCTTCATTCACTGTCTGTCTCTTCTCCCCATCTCCTCCATCCTTTTCTCTTCCTGTCTGCCTCTCAGAGTTTGTGTCCCCACGCTTTGCTTATTAGTCAGTGTAATTACCAGGGAAAGGGAGCAGATTAGGACATTTATGTGCCAGGATGTTTACATGTGCGGACACACATGCTGCCTGTATCACTGTGCAAGGGATTGAGCATACACACACTTTAATACAAGTATAAGGATGAAACACACCATGCCATGCAAACAATGTGCACACCATGGCTTATGAAAAGCATTGTTAACACATGAGCACAGGGAGATGAACACACTCATTAAGGCACATGTCATTTTAACACCATCCCACTGCTTAGACCAGTGTGATTTCTGCACAAAAGGTGCCTGATTTACATTCAGTTGATAGTTAACACATTTAATGTACTGTACATTGATTTCTCATTACCCTTTATTTAACCCGGAAAGACTTCTTGAAATGTTCTGGCAAGGATAGACAGCAAAAAGCATACATTTCTAACCACAGTGGACGATATAAAAGCAATAGTAACATTGTATAAACTAAGATACAAGCTCATATAAACAGAAAAACTACCAACCCGGAACTGGCAAACCATATGGTTTGTCCTGAGTTGCTCCCTGATTCTATGTGACAAGCACAATTAAAATCACTGTCACAATGATAAGACATGCTTGATGAGAGCCAAATTTCAGACAGGACCTGGATAATTTCTCAACTGAAACCAGCGAAGGTCATTTCAAAGTTTAATTCTGCCTGACCCTCTGCTCTGCTCATGAGGGTGCATCGGACAGATCCTGTGCTTTTCCATCCTGCATGACCGTTGACATGCAATTTCATTTCATGTATGTTTCTGTCAAACCTGCTGGTGCTCACTCAGTGAACTGAACTGCTGATGTGACACTAAGGGAGCCTCTTTCACTGTGTCCTCCTATCAGTATATTTCCCACCAGGGCTTGGGATAGTGCCCCTCCCCCCCAGGGAGGCCTCATCCAATTGTGTATGGGGATTGCAATGTGGGTCACAGCATTTGATAGGCTTCCTAGTGTCTCCATTTGGCATGATGTTAATGTCATGTGTCGTATGCTTATTCATGCTCAAAGTAATATCATTTGTAACGTTTTCCTCTTTGCCTTCAGCCTTCGCTCCATAAAGCTAATCACAGTGCTTGGCTTTGGATTGGGAAGGGCAAAGAGGGGAGAGAGACGGGGGAGGTAGAGGGGTGTAAGCCGGGGCTAATGGCATTTTTAAGGGTGGGGAACCACTCCCATTACTTAAAATGAAAAGTTAATACACACGCCTTCAGCCTAAAGAGGTGTGTGTGCATGAGTGTATGCTACATGAGCTTGTTGTGTGCACTTATATTTAGATTGATAGATAAATAGAGGGGTAGGAAGATAAGGTAGCAGTTAAAGGGCCATGCTGAGCCTTTGAGTGTGCAATTTTTTCTCAAGGTGGTATCACCCAGAGGACACTGAGCCCTCATTGACTTAATTAAATCTCAGTGAAAAGATGTAAAAGAATAACATCTGAGACTCATCAGGCGATGGTGCTGTAAAAAAAATGCAGTTATGAAGTTATTTCATGCGCTGAAAGGGGTTTCATAGGAATTAAAATTAAAAAAAAGTTACAAGCGAGACATCTAATAAACTGAAGAGCTTCTTAAAGCCTAAAGCAGAGGGATTATTATACCCAATGTGAGGACAAAACCATAATAACTGAAATTGTAATTTGAAGCAACCTGCCCTTGCAAGTGTCAGCTTTTTAAAGTTTGAAAGATGACATTTTAAATCGGTTACCATTTCTAAAAGTAGCATAATGTGATTTCATTTTGTCCTGACATTTTCTAAGTCTGGATATCTTTTTATGTTTCTTTCCAGATGATAGTGAGAAAGAAACTATTGCAGTTTTTGCACATATAAGGCACATGCAATGACAGGCTTACAAGCTCATATAAGCTAGATCATTTTCTACATCCTCCCCACATGCTCTGATTCATCACTCGCGCACCCTCCCAACAACTCCTTTCTTTGCATTAGCTGAGTCCAGCAGGCAGGCTTTGTGTAAACAGTGTGCTGAAAGTGGGTGAAGTGTCCAGAGAGATGGAGGGCAATAACTCATTTTCATCTCTCTGTCAGAGCTCATCTTTTTGTCAAATAATGCATCTCTGTCAATTGTGTCTGTCTTTATATATGTACTTGGACTGTTCCTCTTCTGTTGTGGTGTGTGTGAAGTGACCTTACTGTAGTGTGCTACACATTGGCCTTATTGTAATAATAATAATAATCATATGCTTCACAACAAAACATATAAAAATAAAAGCAGAACATGTTAAGACACAAACTAACAAAAAGGAAAAGTTACAATTACACAAATTTAAAACCACAGTCTGTAAGCAACTATAAAACTCCTGTACAATAAAAATGAGTCAATGTACAAATAGAATAAGAATGACAGAATATAAAATTTGAAAGCCTGAAGGCACCTGTATAGCGCCACTGCTATAAATTAAATGCTGAAAGCCAGTCTGAATAGGTGTGCCTTTAATTTAGACTTAAAAAATCATTAACTCAGCTATAGACTGAAGCTCAGGAGGCAGGGTATTCCAGAGCTTGGGGGCATGTATGGCAATCACCCCACTTTTTGTACCTTGCCCGCGGGACAACCAGAGACAAGTGCTCAGAGGAACGCGACACTCTGACCGGGGTTTGAATAGTTAAAAGATCAGACAAATAGGCTGGAGCAAGGCCATTAATGGCCTTGAACACGAACAGTAAACTTTTAAAATAAATTTTAAACTGTACAGGAAGCCAGTGAAGAGACTGAAGGACAGTGGTGATGTAAGCATACTTTGGGGTATTTGACAGTAGGCGAGCAGCCGCATTCTGTACTAGCTGGAGCCTACGGAGGAAAGACTGGTTAATTCCAGTTTAGATGGCGTTACAGTAGTCAAGTCATGAGTTAATGAAAGCATGAATGGCTTTTTGTAGGTCGACTTGAGATAAAAAGGGCTTCACCTTTGCTAAGAGCCTCAGTTGAAAGAAGCTTCTTTTTACCACAGAACTAATCTGCTTGTCAAATTTGAAGCTGCTATCAAATAACACTCCTAGGTTTTTCTCAGTTTGAGTGAATAAAGGGGCTGAAGCTCCTAGGCTGGGTACAATGTGAGTATAGTCCAGGCTAAAAGCAATGTATTCCCCTCATTGAAATGAAAGAAGTTCTGTGCCAGCCACTGTTTAATATCACGCAGACACCTATGCAAGGGGGCTAGTGCATTGACATCACTTTGCATCAACGGTAAGTAAATCTGCACATCATCACCATAAAAATGAAAGCGTATGTTATGCTTAGAGATAATTGAACCTAACCCTATAGCATATATGGTGAGAAAAGTATAGGTTCCAGGATTGAGCCTTGGGCAACACCTGAGGAAAGAGGGGCTATTGTAGAGGTAGAGTCGTTGATCACAACTGAAAAGGTCCTATTGGTCAGAAAAGAAATTTATCATGTGAGCACAGCACCACACAAGCCGATGCAATGTTCAAGGCAGGAAATGAGAACTGTATGGTCCACGGTGTCAAAGGCTGCTGTGAGATCTAGAAGCACTAGAACAACGGGACTCTTCATGTCAAGGGCTGTAGGAATACCATTCTGCACCTTCAATAGCGCGGATTCAGTGCTGTGTCCCGGGACCTAAAGCCTGATTGAAATTTATCGACAACAGCATAAAGATCAAGATGAGACTGTAACTGTGTTAGGACAATTTTCTCCATAACCTTGGATAAAAAAGGCAAATGTGGGATTGGAGGAAAATTTGAAGGGAGTGTGGGGTTGAGGTTTGGCTTCTTGAGAAGTGGTCTGTACATACAGTATAATTGATTTTCTCTATTGCATTTAGTTTTGCTGTCATTTGGAGGGGGGATATGACATACTCTGAAGGTATACTGTTGCCCCCACCACTCCCATCTTCCACCCTGTTTGTCCTCTCAAGGTCGGGGACCACACCATGGAGAAGGGGAAGTGAAGGGTGCTCTTTACACTCGGCAGATCACACCAACAACCCTTATCTCACCGGTTCTCTCTCCTCAATTTCTTCTCCTAATTTCCCCTCCTCAGTGCCCCCCTCTACTCTTTAGATCTCTTCACTCTCTGCTGTTGCTGTTGTTCTATACCCTCTTTCACCACCACTCTCCAGCTCTAGTTTGAAAGTCTGTTCACTATAAATGTGTCCGCTCAACACTCGAGTCAAGGCTGGTTATTGGGATCTTGAGCACATGACTATTGTGCAGGAGCCCAAAGACAAGAATGAGTGAGCTGTTGGTTGCTAATTGTAAAACAGTCCTGGCTGTTTATCAACAGTTGGATTATTCAAAGTACTGTATCTGACAGTGTTGTTGTATAATTGAGACTCAAAGCCATTGGTATTTTGCCTCATTGAATTTCAGGAACCTTTCAATTTCAAGAACCTTTACAAAATATGATTTAATTCCAAAGATCCAGTGTAAAGTTTTTTGTTTTTTTTTTGCCAGTTAATGATGGAGGTTATGAAGATAGTCATCCATTCTTGTTGAGTGCAGTTTCTAAAAAGGATGTTCAATTTGTCTTTGTTTAGGAGATGGGAGTTTGGGTATTACATTTTTCTGTACTGAGAAACTCTTGTGTTGGCATAGTTGATCAAGACCCAGACAAGTGTCATGAGGGCAAAGATGTTTGTCTCTAGTTGGGCAGTATAACTGTCCTGCACCAGTGAAATAAATGTTTAGCACTGTTAGACATTTCCCATTTTTGGAACACAGTGGGCGAACAAAGCTGGACTGATCAGAGAAGGAGGAAGTTGGCAGGCAGATAGGAAAGGATGGCACAACAGAGAGCAGACTGTTGGAAGGTAAAGGTAGGAAAATGAAAGATCTATGGAGCAGGTGAGGGGATCTGTGCAGCCATGGATTGATATGTGCTTTAATCCCCGACTGTGTTGACAGGTGGGTCCAGTCAACCCTACACTGTGGCTTTGCCAAGTGAGGCTCTTGGCCCATATTGGACTAGCCATGCCAGGCTTGAGCTGTGGACATGAGGTACACCTAGTCTGCCCAGTGCATCACTTTACAGAGCAGAACAATGTTTACAACAATTCTGAGGTCAGGACCTCAGGCTGTTGGTATTGTTTAGACATGACTCACAGGCCTTATGGGACATTCAAAAACTACCAAACATATGACAGTAAAATGAGAGCATACACACATGAGCACACACATAACAGCAACTTGAGATGCTCTTTAGTTTTCCAAACCCTGGTTGCCACTGAAAAACAGGGGAATCGACTGATATTGACATCACAAAGACACAAACATACAGTAGAACCAATACTGTTGTTTGTCATTTAAAGTCAAAGGACACCAAGAAACAGAATGACTACTGGCATGAAGGTCATGTTAAGCAAGGGTTACTGGTGAAGTTGTGGTCCACTGAATGGCCAAAAGCATGTAGAGATGCCAACACAGCAGGTGTACATGCAATTATTACAGCCATAAGTGGCTTTTTAACACCTTGTTCTACAACCATGGGCATGGTTGCTGCAGTCCCTTCAGCCATAAATGCTATAGTGAGATTAGCCAATAATGTTGCAACAAGGCTGTGTGTTTCCATCCCACATTTGTTTGGTGCAGTTGAGATGAAGGCCCTGTACAGGACAATCAAATTCTTCGACATCAAACTGGGAAGTCATTCAGGAAAGTGCATTCATCAGACTGCATTAAAGACCAGGTATGCTAGAAAAGCCATGGTTAAAGAAATGGTTTGAATGGTGTGTTGTCTACCCACCTCAGAAATGACTAAGGTTTTTAGTAGTTCCAAACAGCCGCACTTAAAACTGTATTGAAAACTGTCAACCATAGAGAAGAGAGAGATGCAATATCATTTAATGGGGGATAATGGAATGCATTTTCAGACTGTCTCTCCTGGAAGGCACTCGTAGTGGTGCAGCCAGTGGGTCACATGAAAAGTGCCACAAGTAGCTGTTCAGTAAATGAACAAGAGAGCTAGAACGAGAAGTTCAAAACCTGGCTCATCTCGCCTCCCCACAGATGGCCACTCATGGCATAATGCTGATTGCTAAGAGCAACCTTCTGCAGAGGGTTATGTTCCCACCATGTTGTAGTATCATAGAAACTTCTCACCCTGTCTCCATTGATCTTTTCTTGCAAAAATGTCCCTCTGTGCATGAACGTGGTGCTTGCTTTACTTCTGTGTGCTGTTTGGTCACTGCTGGCTTTGTTCTATGACACAGCTGATTGGACTGCCCCTCTTTCCAAAAACAATTTTGTCTCTCTTCAGGCTTAAATGCCTCAGTGATACCACTAGTGTCACAGTCCTGCCTTGATCTTGTTTAATTATTATTCCAACAAAGCCCAGAAATGAGAAGGAGAAACAAGCAAGTAGGAAAAAAGGAGAAGAAGAAGGGGCTTCCTCACCCGTGTGCAACCTCTCCATTTTGCTCTTTGACATTTGAAAGAACTACCACCCTCTTGTAACTTTTCAGAGCCCCCAGTAATAGTCTTTGGAGAAGCCATCAAAAATAAGTGTCTTTTATCTCCTTCTTTTTTTGTCAGGCTGAATACTCCGAGGGGTTGAATGACTTTTGTCTGTGAGTTCTATGTATGAGAGGAAGAGAGCGGGAAACATGAGAGACTGAGAGGTCTCAATGCCAGAAAGCACAGAAGTAATTTTTTTTCTTCTGCACCCTTAGAACATATTTCTCTCCACCCTTTTGTTCATTCTTTGCAGTCATGTCTTTTTTTCTGAGATGTGGTTTTGCTTTCAAGAGCAACATAAATGCCAGAAAGATAGAGAGAGAGAGAGACAGAGGGATGTATTTTTCATGTGTTTGGTTCTTTTAGAAACATTAACCAATCAGAAATGAGTTGATGATTTCAGACAAATTGGTAAAATGCACCATATAAGCTCTGTTCTACTTGCAGAATGCAACTGTTATATTGTTTTTTGTGTAATTACCTGCTGCATTAGTAAATCACACAGTATTATGAAGCACTTTTCGGTCTGCATGTCCTAAATCTGGTCTTAAATAACTGGCAGGTCTTTCTTGGGTGACATTCTCTGCCTTAAAGGTTACAGTGACTTTTACAAGCAGCAATATCGGCTCTTTTTTGAAGGATGGGAATCAGGTTTAGAAGATGAGGACCATCTATAGAAAATCTAACTTCTTCAAGAGAACAGTCAGGAAGCAGGAAAGGAAAAAATTTTCTGGAAGGAGCAGACAAAACACAGTAGAAAACTATAAAGATCTTGTCAAATCATATATCCACTGGACAGCTGGAGGAAAACATAGCTTCTCTACCTGTCTGTCTTTTTCACACTAAAGGTCGTGAAGCGAAAGAGCATGTATCTGTTTCTGATATGTTTTCAGTATCAGTTGCAGTGTGTCGTTAGCTCACACCTCTGCACGTCGCAGTGCGAGTGCATAACCCAGGTCGGATGATGCTTCTCTGGGTGGGTGACTTCTAATATGACTGCCTGTGTTTTTGACAGCGTGCTGGGATGCATGCTTTTCTCTCTGTGTAACAAGGTGATTTCTGCAAATAAAAACACCTTTTGTTGAGAGGATATTTCTAGAATTCCTGTTCTTCTCCAACAGTGCCCTTTGTGCTCTTGCTCTCAGTTAAACCTGGAAAGAAAAGCATCTTTTTACTCTGCTGTAATTTCAACAAGAAACTTTTGTTAACATTTTTACTTTATGAATATCTGAATAGGTTTTAACCAGGAGAAAAAAGTCAGCATTTTAGTCAAACAGCCAGGAGTAATGTTGAATGTATAAAGATTGTTATATCTCCACAAAATCTCAGAGTCGGAGAGCAGGGTCAACAAATTGTGCAACTTTGAGACCAGAGACCACTGTTCTACCGATGTCAGTGTTTATTTTAACCATGACCACCATCTCCTAACCTAAACCAAGCAGTGTTATTTCAACACTGCTGCAGAACAAGGATAGTGATGTTAGACAGCTCTGCAAAACCCTGGATTACATTATTGTTATTGTTTTGACATTATCCTCTAGTTTGCAAAATGCTACAACCTTATTTTAAGCTCGAATTCATTGGTTTGGGCACATGTGGCCTTCTCTTTGATAAAACCTGAATGACAATCAATGTGACCAAAGGACCAAAAGGGCATCAATACAAACAGGAACACAGAAATAAGGTGTAAGTTAATTACAGACAGACAACAACAGCAGTTATAAAGTAGAAAAAACACTCAAACAGTTAACACGTTAAATACCATATTTATTGTAGTGAATATTTAAATGAAAATGTAAAATATAGGGAATCACAGAACACACTTGAATGTTCCCATTGTTGTTTTGGGTTTGAGTTTTGGAGATAAATAGCAATTTGCAATGCAGTGATTGTAGAAAACTTTGTAGTAAGAGTTCATGTTTATGTTCTATTTAACTCATTTTTAGAAGAGTTTAATGAAATAACAATGTAAATAGACTGACCTTATATAACTAGTGTATATCTGTAGTGCATAAATGTATGATATAACTCCCTTTAATTACTTTGCAGCTTTGCATCACTGCTTTGTTTAATCACCTTTACTACAATAACTGCGATTATCAGATGGGATGTTTTCCCCCAGTAGAAAGCAATAACCCGTAGCTGGGTATTTATTTATTTTTTTAATAGCTTTGCTGTTTCACAGTACCTTTATTTTGATTTATTACATATAGGGAAGAATGATGTGAAATTAGATTTTCACACATGTAAGACTCAGTTTACTGCTGCCCTCACAGCCCCCGCACAGTACCCGTACCCCCTTCCCCAAGATACCGAGGGAAGCGGTGGAAGCAAGTGTCGGAGATGGTACATATTTCTTTTTTGAACTTCAGGTGCTTTCAAAACACTCCCAGGTGCAGATTTTTCTTAGATGTGAGAAGGAAGAGCAGGGAGTTCAGAGAGAGAGGAGCAGGAGCAGGAGAAGGAGTGAACGAGGGAGCGGATGAGCTAAAGAAGCACGGAACAAGTGCTGGTGAAAGACAGAGAGAGGGCGGGTGAATGCTAGAGACAGCACAACAAAAAGAGTAGGAATGGATTTGTGTATCCCGCTGGAGGTGAAACGGTAAGCCACTTTCTATGTTTTGGAGGAAGTGGATTGATTTCCCCTTCTGTGACCTCTGCCTTACTCGCTGCTGTTGCCAAGTGTGATACAGAAGTCTTTTAACTGGAGGTGGAAATACACCAGCTGCTGCATTTGGAAACAGCACAAGCGGTACCTGGTCCAAATCTTCCCAGGCATGGTGCAGAACAAAGTCAGAAAGGTAGGCTTACAGGTGTAGACTTTGTGGTGGTGCCAGGTTTTTATTACATGCCTACTGAGTCATATCCCCACCAAACAGGAGGTTTTATGGGGGAAAAAAGTCAGAAAATATGAGGTTTGGTGTGTTAGTGGTCTGTGCACATCTGCCATCAAACCAGAACAAAAAAACAAGTTTTCATAGTCTCATAAAGAATAAAGGCTTTCATTTATGATACTCTTCAAGGGTTCACGGCAAGTGAATAAATACTATTTCCTTAGATTTTGTGACTTTTGAGAGATGTGAATGGTCAGCTTTCTCTGCGTCTCCTCTTATTTTTAAGATCTGTGCAGTTTCTGGCTCATTCTTTGAATGGCTTTCACTGGGCTGTCATAACCAAAACATAGTTAACAATTTCAGTCTGGATTTGCAAGGCTGTGAGGTATCAACCTGACCTCGTTTTAAACCTGCCTGAAGAAAGATCTGTCTTTAGGCTCTAATTGGTCTTTACCTTATGTGTTAAGGAAACAGTGTCTCAAATAAGATGACATTCAATTTCACCTTGTTTAACTTCAGTCCCAGGTCAAAACTCAGACTATATTACTGACTTCAAATATAGATCCATTGCATATTTTCTTTCAACGATAACTAGGCCATTTATAACTGAGATATTTGGTGTTAGTCATTGCCCATAAGATTAATGACGAATTCTATACATGAAGAGTTCACCTAGAGTCTAATAGTTCCTGTGTGTGTGTGTGTGTGTGTGAGGGTTTGATTAATTAGAATTCTGAAGCTCATTACATAGTAAATTTACTTAGTAGTAAAAAAATCTAAGGATTTTAGTCTGAGCTTAAGAAACTGGGCTACGAACAGCTTCATAACACAAATAACAAGTGCAACATAACATTTCCTTGAAGTAACTTTGACTCAAGTTCTCAATTTAAAAAGACGAGACTAACTCAACTAACTCTTTACTTGCCTACAGTATAACAGGACCAGAATCATGGTTGATGGGCTACAGTTCATGCTCATAAATAAAACAAGTAAAACTGACAGTATAAAAACATGCAGCCTAAACGAAAGCAGTCACAAGCAGGAAGAAAACGAGTTTTGAGAATGATCCTGAAATTACAGAGGTGTGTGTTTTTCATGTTTAACTGATGTTGCAGATTATTACATGAAATTGCTGCACTAAAAGCAAATGCAGTTTTTCCTAAATCACTTCTGTTTGAGGTCCCTGAAGATTCAAATACTCACAAGAGTGTGTTAGAATGCCAAAGCAGAAGGGGTGAAATATAAGGGGGCAGTTTTCCACAGAGAGGGTTCACAAAAGCACAATCAGGGCAATATTTTGGAGAAAATTTTACAATCTATTTTACCATTAAGTAGAAGGGGGCATAACCAAAGATTATAGATTATAAGATTAAAAAAAATTTAAGATAAAAATCTTTTATTCAACAAAGATTCACATACTAATTTTAAATCACCCTTCACTCATTTCCTTTCATGCTTCCGTAGTGCGAAACTCCTGTACATCGTTGGGTCTCCTTCCACACGTCATGTCTGCATGTCGGATCAGTGAAACATAAAATTAAAAAGACTCTTAGCCTTCTGATGGCTCCTCACAGGGCTTCAAATGTTAATTTGTTCTCTGTTGAATTCAAATTAACTTGACCTTCCCCTTTACAGCCAGCATGTTCCAACGTACCTTTTAAATGGCACAGGACGGACCACTGTTGTTTGCCTAAATGATACAAGCCTCACGCCCCCAAGGCTTGGACTCAAACACAAATTACCTTTAAGAAAAGAGGTGTGAGGGGTACATTACAGGTGAAGGTCAAAGCAGCTGCAGGCCTCAGAGCAGTCATGCGTTCCCTTTGCTGTGTCTGGGTTTGGTGTAAATCACAGAGCAATAAAACTGGTTCTGTCTACACTGCCCACCCTCATAAATTGGCGTCTTCCTGCCACCCGCTTGCCACCACCAGCTTTTCACATGCTTTATGACAAGAAGATCAGACCCAGGTGAAGATGGACATACAGTAAGGGAGCTTGCCTCTTGACCAAGCTTGGCCCCTGAGAGGAAATTAGACAAAAGGCAGAGTGCAGAAAGCAGCATCTTCCCCTGACACATACAGAGGACACTGCGTCATCCTACTGGAAACCTAACACACTTCACAGACTTTCTATAGACTAGGTGGATTTTCTTTTCAATTTGCATATTAATGAAGAAAGATATTGATTCAGTCTCCTACTGCTCCTTTGTTTTAAGATGCAGTATTCACATTTACACCATCCATGTGTTACATGAAGACAAGTATGATAGCAAGTATTTGGTAATTATACATTAATTTACTTAAGTAATGGAATAATTAGCATAAATGGTAGCTGTTGATTCTCCTTGTGTGTGCCTGTGGATTGCAGATGATTACAGATGTGCTCACATTTCATTTCAGTGTTGTTTTAATTAGGCTTTGTCAAGTGAAAACATATTGAAGCCATATTGATGAGGATATGAGGGGAAATGGTATCACAGTGTTGCACTACAAGTCTATAAAGCAAACGTCAGTATTTCCAGTATTTTGAGTATTTTGATATAAACTCAGGGAGTTGATTTAAATTGAATGATCAGGCTTCATGTTGTTGATTTATATCAGTTTTATCATTTCTGTCAGCAGAAATTCTAAAGTTGTTTGCAAGGATGCATACAGATCAAATTCTCATATGTGTTAAATGACACAGCTACTGTAGTACTGTTTTCTGTGTGTGATATTTAGGGCTGGCAATCAGTCTTGTGCTGAAATGCAGAGGCAATTGCATTTCCTTTTGTTTTGTTCATTTCTGTGCAGAGGAGGAAATTAATTTACCTGCGGGGGTAATTGTGTGCATGCAAACAGTTGTGAGAAGCCATTTCTCATTCTTTATGGGGCCATTTAATCAGAATCCCTGCTTGAAAATAGACAAACGCTCACATTCATTTTAGAATTATGACACTATGGCGTGCAAAAAGCTGCTCTTTTCACTTCTCTAGCCTTGCATTCAGGGTCAGCTTTCCAGCCAGAGATGCCGGCGGTTTTTGGTCATGCTATTGAGATGGAAGAGCAGTAACAGCAACCCATCTCATGGACCATGTCAGGTCTTCCAGTAGCCTTTAAAATCCTTGAAATGCCCATAAAATCAGCTAGTGAATATTCAGTGGCATCAAAAGAATACACAAAGATGCTTCTTTTTTCTTTTCACAGGACAGAAGTGGGTTTTATTGGTCACCAGTGCAGAGAATTAAGCTATTTCCTGCAGATCCCCAAATGAACCCCAACATGATACTGATTTCCTACTAGCAAAAGCTTTCTGCTGGTAGTTTGGGGTCTGTGATGTCTTAACTTTAATCAATTATTCTGCCTTGGAAGTCAGTAAAGATTTCTTGCTGTCTAAGTGTGTTTGGCCACAACTATTCTACAGATTCCAAAGAAAAGAATTCAAAGACAGAAAATCTTCGTGTGCAAATATCTTCTATTATTACCAAAACCTAAATTAATTATGATTAGATTTTTGTTTATTTTTTATTATGGGTATGTTTTGAACAGACTCTGCTGTGTAATGAAGGATCAAACCAAATGATATTTTAATAAATGAGGCCCTTGGGTTTTTCTTACTCAACTATTGTGTCTCTGCCTGCCTTTGAAAACAAAGTTATCCTCAGTTCATTTTACGGACAGCTAATTTATTTTGTCTTTAAACTGTATCATTATAGTTATTAGTGTTTTGTGTTTTATTTACAAAACTGTGGTGCTTTCACGCTAATAGGGCAAATAGTCATTCTAAGGAAACAACTTTTTCTTTCTTTTCTGAAAACAGCAACAATTGACGGAATTCATGCTACGTGTGTGTGTGGGGCATAAAGACCTTCTCCGCACATGTGTGTGCACATTGCCAGTTTGGTAGTGTTGTGTATGTCCGTACTGACCTGAGCTGATCCTTGTGCTTACTGGTTGGAACGGTCTGAGATTTGCTGCCCTGTGGGGCGCACCTAGGGGACGGAGTCATCAGCAGGCACAATGCACACATTTATAGTATTCATGGTAAAACGTGCACACCAGTTACCCATATGTTCTCTACACAGTCCTTGCTTTTCAGTACTGTTCTTAACTTTGTTTAGCTCCTCTATTTATTTTTATTCCATATGTTCTGTTGGATGCTGCTTTGCAGGCTCACACTCACTTCTCAACTCATCCATCCATTAAATATACATTATTTGTGAGCCCTTTTGCTTCTCTCCTGCTCGTTGCTCCCTTCCCTGTGTAGTACTTGAATTTCACTAATGCTTTTATAATACCTGCTGAATCTATAAATAATAAATTTTCTGCCATCAAATGTGTGACTGTTTTCTCCCTGGTGAATGCGTGCATCTGTGTGTGTGTGTGTGTGTGTGTGTGTGTAGCAACACAGAGAATTCCTTGTTTCTTTAGTTCTGCTAATTAAAACATCTCCTGTCTTAATTTTCATCAGATTCATATCAGTCAAGTCAGGCAGGATGACTTGTCTAACTCTGGTACAACTGCTGTAGTTTGACATACATAGTTTGTGTGTGTGTTTATACCTGTGCATCTCTGTGCTGTTGTGCGCTCTTGTGTAACCTCATAGACGTTAGTTTAGTGAGACTAGAATCCCCCACAAAGAGATTTTATGATTACAGGATCAACCCAGATACTGCATGAATAAAATGGCCAGAGGATCCCAGCCCATTTGACATTCTTTTATGAGATTTTCAAAACTTGACATTTTCTGGAACTTTTCACTTCCTGATCGGTATATTTCACAACCTTGATGTTTTCCTGATGTGCCATGAGTTTTAGCCACACGTTCAGAGAGTTATCTGAAAATTTCTTTTGCTCAAGTGCATGCGCCCATGATGCCTTTCAGTGGCAAAACCCCATTAAAGGTGACTGTTTGTGGTGTGAGGTCTTCATTAGACGAGAGTGCAGGCGTGTCATTAGCACCATGTTCTCCCTCGTCCATCAACGCTCCGTTATGGCACATTTCACTCCCAACTAGGTCATTCAGGTTTGGCAGATGGAATAACCTGAGCAGCGTGGAGACATAAAGCAGGCAGGCACATAATGCAGCGCACACACGTTTGTGTTCACAGATGCATAATCACACTTGTGCATGCCACTTCTTGTTCTTTGCTTCATCACTCTGTCTCTGTTTGCACCTCCATCATACTTTCAAACTAACTCAGACAGTGAAAACAAGAGCCACACATGGACGTTTTATTATTCTTTCCCCCTCTTCCTTCATTCACTCTGCTGTCAAGCTCCCTTCCTCATACACAGGGTGTGAAACGCAAACACATGCCCGTTGCGACAGGCTTTCTCTTGGGGTGGAGCTGGGTAATCATGCCGGAGCACCTCTGGCAAGGCTAATTAAACTAGCGCATCTGTGCCTTATTCCACATCTGGAGCAGGTGGCGGCGTCGCCTGCAGAATCTTCCCTATTTTTCTCTCCACCACCGCCACCTTGTGACTACACTGCTTAATAATGATGACTGCAAAGGTGTGCACAGGCCTCCATCTCTTGTCTTTTGTACCCTTTAAAACCTTTATGCTGTCAGTGAAAGTTTATGGAGCATCTGGACGTTTTTGTGCCACTGGGCCAACATGGGCAACAGGGCAGTGGCCTGCTCATCTGTTTTCCAGCCAGAAAGAGGAATACGTTAACTGCACCTTCATTTGACTCACCAGAGATTTAATTATCTCTGCTGTTAACTCCAAACATTTACTCTGTACAGTAATAAAATTCAACATTAAAACAAGAAACTGTCTTAGCAGTCCCCAAGACAGAAGTCTGATTAAAAATCATTCAACAACTCCAAAATCTGCACCCACCTCCTTCCTTCTGTTTTTGCCTCCTGCCTTGCCTGGTTTGCCTCTGGTGAATTCAGACACAAACTCTCAATCAGGCCGGTGGGGATGAGTGAAGGTTTATCCAAGCGAAATCAAGTGCTGGTAGGAACTGACAGCACTGGGTGTTGAATCAAAACCAGCAGGATCATCAGGAGTCCTCAATTACACCGTTCTCCTGGGCCAACACAAAAAAGACTTGTATGTCTTTATTTGTATGTCTTTATAATTATGATGAAACTAAACTTTATTTAAACCTCTAAGGTTTTTAAGTTTCCTTTACTTTTGATGTCCTTCATCCTTAATCCGAATTTAAATTCCCATGATTCTTCAGCATGTACTGCATCACACTTTATTATTTCCTGTCTTTGGCTAAATTGTTGTGGGATTTAAATAATTTTAAATTGCTACTTATTTGGCTGATTCTTGGTGACCCTCCAGGCTGGATGACATGCTTGTAACAAGGCACTTATTGCAGCATTATTGCCCAAGCATCTAGAAGGTTCCAAGGGCCTGAGGGTATATAAGATGACTTTGACAGGTCCTGGGGACTCAACTGTCACTGTCAGAGAGCCAGCGGGTCGACTTGATGCACTTGTCAGGCCAGGCAAGGAAATGCAGAGAGCGCAAACACCCAGGCGTTTGTTAATAGATGCATATCGTTCACATACTTGTGCATATGCAAACACACAGCAAAGACGTGCATGGGAGCATGATGGCGTGCAGTACATGCACATACAAAATGAAAACATAATGTTATTCTTACTGCAGTGTGACAAGAGCACACACACGTATAAAGCCCACACACACAACCTGGTCCTTTGGGGGGCCCTCACAGCTCTGCCCTGAGCTTCCAGTCCGTCTCGGGGAGCTCCAAACACCCAGTGCAATTATTCTTTCTTGCTGACTGCACCTACACAACATAATTGAGAAGGCTACTGGAGCTTTGTCACTTAAGGTAAAGATGTAAAAAAAAAAAAAAAAAGTGCCCTGGCTAAGCTGCAGAACTGCAGCATGAGCATGTCTGAACACACACATATGTCTTTGCTTGTGTGTGTGTGTGAGAGAGAGTGAGGATGCTGTTGCATCTGTTTATGTTGCGAACTGAAGGACACGGTGTTGGACCTGTGAGTTGGACTTTTGTATTGAATACTTTTGTACTTCTGATTAATTTACAAGATTTAAAATGCTGACAATTCTGTGAAGATAGTGTGACAGCCAGACCAAAAATATCAAATATTCATGTGGTGTCCATCGTTTGAGTTTGGTGTTAATAGTTCGAGAGACATTTTTAATGATTAGAGATTTAATTAAGCTCTGGTGGTTCAACTAGTCCTGACTTCTGCAGACCAAGGGATTCTGAGAATCCCTCAGTGTTGCTTTAATGAAACCAGCAGCAGATCATTGTCTGTAATGAGGAAATTGACTTGGATCTCATTATATGTATTTTATCTCATTCTGAATATTGTAAAAGTAGGTTTAAACTTAATAAAATGAACTAAAAAAACAAATCTTCCTTTCACTGGTCTATGTTAAAATGGTCTGGGATTGACTTTAGAAGCAGTTGCAAGTCATAAGTGTTCAACTCTGACTGATAAATGGTTCCTGATAAATGCTCTGGAAACAAATTGCCACTGTTGCCATTTAACGTATTTGGCAAACAGTTATAAAACTCAAGCTTTGAAATGAAGTGGGCTAGTCAAAATGGCAGCTCTCTTTGACAGCATTTTGAGTTTTCTGGCAGCCATGTAGTTTGCTTAGTTTCCAGCTGCCCCACTTGGGAGCCAGATCTCCCAGTCCTTTCTTCCCTGCTTCCAACGAGGGAAACAGACAGAGAGGAATGGATGGTTTACAAAATAGTGCAAATATGAGCAGAGGAAAACAGGCCCAGCCATGCCTGTTATATTCTTGTTTCCACTTATACTGTCACAGAAGTCTGTAGAATTAGTAAGTGGACTGATTCATGAGACAAAATATGAGCTAGCATTATGTCCTCTATAAAATCTCGCCCACTTTCATAAGTGAGTTTTCCTTCCTTTTCTCCATTTTCCTTTCTATACCTCCACACATCCTCCTCCCATTCAAAACCCCTTTCTCCCTTCCTTTCTTCCTCTCCTCCACCTTCTCGCTCATCCTCTTCCTCTTCCCTCCAGCCCACCTGTGAAAATATCTACCCATCAGCCCCCTCACTTACTGTATGTTCCTCCCTG
>NW_018128041.1:522704-538572 GCF_001952655.1 Monopterus albus
CTGTCTTTCTTATTCTCTCTACCACTTGGGTGCTTACTTGCACAGAAAAGACACACCTTCCTGAGAGACACACTCCCCTGTCATTTGTCAACACTGTCAGTTTGGATGGAGAGAAACTTCCCTACCTACCTACCGCCCACCCGTGGTTCTTTATGTCAGATCCCACCACAGCAGAGCAGGCAGTGCTTTAGCCCTTAGTGTCACCTCCCATATCGAGGAAAGAAGCTAGACTTAGAGTTACACCCACAGGTAATAGGAAACTGTCACATCATGGTGGACAAATGTGAAACCTTCCTTAAAAACATAGATTCAAATCTCCAGAACAGGTTTCCAGTGAAAAATATGACTAAGTAAACATAAACTTTCAAAAAAAAGACTTTGAACTCTTCTGATTGTAGCAGCTTATATTTATTTTTATCATTCTGCCATAGAATGAAAAGAATTAATTCTTGAAAAGTCAACTCAAGCGTAGTGGATTGTGATTTGTTTGCCTGCTTAAGTTTTTTCTGGCCCAGTTCTAATTATTACACAAGTTTTGATATTGCTTTTTTCAGTACATTTAAAGGACAACTAGCACTCGCGCTACATCAACAACCACAGAGCTGTAGTATTTTGTTTAGTTCTGCTGACTCAGACTTTGTCTTAGGCAAAGAGAGACAAACTATATATTCAAATAAATGTAAAATTGCTCTATATTTTTTAAAATATTGTTTTTTGCTGGGACCAAACTCTAAATGTTAATAGGTTTGGTGGCCTTTTGTGAAAAGTTATGAGGTTCATTCTTATTGTAGAACAAATAATAATATTGAAGAGAGAACCACTTTATCTCTGAAGCTACACTTCATTTAACTTCCCCTAAGAATTAAAATAGTGATGAGTTTGATTAAATAATTTCTTCATCCGAGGGATGTCTCCTTTTCACACTGATTGCCTTTACATTGTCACTAGTCTAAAGAGAGGTTGCAGTTAATTTCTTAACTTTGCCACTGAAGCATCAGAAGCAATTAAGCCTTTGAGGTCCTGCTTTGAAGTCAATTGAGGGGGAGGGGGAGGGATAAATAGGGGGAGGAAGTGGGGAAGGTCAGGTTGGCTTCATTATGACCATCCTATGTGCAGTGACTCAGAGTGTTAGACTTAATTTTTCTACAATATTACCACTTTTGTCAACATCTATGATTTTGGCTTGGTTTATCGTTGCTCATGCTGTATATACAAATACTGCAGAGAAAGAGTAAAGAGTGAGGGATAAAGGGAGAAGAATGCTTTATTCTGGGAAGTCATTTCCATGTATACAGCACTGTTACCTGTTTTTACCCAGCAAAATGGAAAAGATGGCCCAAGTAGGTATGTATGTACTCTATGTCCCACAATGTTTATCTAGTGCTGAAGTACAATCATTTACTGTGTAGAAGTAAAAGTACTCGTTGGTGATGGAAACAGTACACAACAGCCTGTGGACTGCCACTGTTGAGCTATTCAAGGCAATGAGTACCTCACTGCATCAGCTGCAAACCAAGAACACATCAGCTCGAACAGCAGTGATTCATGTAAAAAAAAAAAATCTAGCATACAGGCTCCAGTAGCTATTGGTTCCACTTCTGTTAAGAGACATTTTGATGTGATATTAAAGTGCACATTCCTCTGTAGCCATTTTAAAATCAAACCCTTATTGACTTTTGGTTTTCTGTGCCTTTGAGGATAAACATATTAGTCTTGTGTGTGTACTCTTAAAGCTGCCTGATGCTTTAGAGTGAAATCTAGTCATATTTTTTTCATTACATGGTGAGAAGAAACTGCTCAGGCAGAAATGACAAAGGAAGCAGTCAGTCAGGAAGCTTGGAAATATGTTGGTAGTCAGATGAGCACTACAAACAGCTATGGATCATTGAGTTTGAATAGATGGTTTGTTCTCTTTCACTTAGCAAAGTCTAAAAATGATTGTCTTATATTTTTTATGCTGCAATACTTTTGGACTTGGCAAGCACATGATTTTTTAAGACGAGTCAGGCAGGATCAAGGTAAACAGTTTATGAATGTGTGTGTTAAGCAGAATCTTGGTTTTGCCTGCTCTTGCTTGACTCCTCAGGTAGTACAATGATATGTCGTCATCTCTTAGCTCATGTGAGGTGGAGGGAGGAAGGGCTGGTGGAAGTATTCACAAATTCAGGAGTTCATTACCACCCCCAATGAGCAATAACCATCCCTCAGTTGGCACTGAGAGCAATAATCCACTTAATTTCATAATTATCGATTGCTTTTGATGGCCATGCTTGAAAGGTCAAGATTTTTTTCTTCTGCTCAGTTGGTGAGTGTGAAAGCAGGTTGAAAAGACTGAGTCACACAGACAGACTCTCCCACTGAGCGTCTGAGAGCCCACTGGGTGACTGGTGATGGAGACACTCACGAGGAGCACCGTGGAGTTCACGTCTACCGAACTCCCATCACCAGAACAACAGAAATCACTCATACATACACAATCACAATGTACAATACAGGTCAAGCACTTTCTTACCATACAGTAACACACGGACACCCCTAAAGCAGTCACAAAGGCTTTTCATTTAACACAAATTATGTGCAAATAATTATCTAATCACACACCCACAGTTAAAAACACATACAAGGACAAACATTTTACTGTTTGTTACAGCAGCCTTTGTCTGCATTTTCATCTCAGTTGCACTGGCTGCTGCCTCACTTATTGCTCTATGACCTTGGTGTGTTTTTCCACATCTTTTGCTCTTTTTGTTCATCTTTTTTTCTTGGGTTTTTCCTCACTTCTCACTGTCCATTTGTCTTCCATCTACTGTCTGTGGATGGAAGACAAATGCATTTTAATGAAGAGCTCTCTTAGAAGACAAAGAAGCAATTTTTGATTATTGATTCTGGTTTTGTGCTGTACTTCTGATGCTGTCCTCTAGGGTGGCTCTTGAGAAATGTATGAATAATTCAAGCCTGTTTACTCTATTAATGAATCAAAATGTACCCAGATTAAGATCCTTTTAGTGATTTTCTTTCTTAATACCTACATGAAACAGTCACAAAAGCAAAAAGCAAATGAGAGGCTTGAGCAGCAGATAAATCCAAAACAAGAGTGATAACTACAGCCAAAAGGAAAATTATGCCACTAACACAAACTACCCCATGTTCTGTCCTTACCCACAATCATGCCCTCCCATCCCTCCTCACCCTATCATACCCACAATTCCTGACTCATCAGACACTGTCGTCATGTACCCTCCATCGGCAGCACACGGGGCTAAATTATTGGCCCCTTTTTAATAAGGCTATGGATTGTTTGAGGAATGGCACTGGCACTGCTGTTGATTATATCGAAAGCCTGTTGTTTTATGTCCTGCGATTGTCAGATTTTTGCTATTTACATCCCTCAACTCCTGCACCTCGGTGAATGGTTATTGATTTTTGCCAAAGATGAATGGGAGGGGCTGTGCTGAATTAAAAACAAAAAGACAAAAAGGTGGTGAGAGCAGGAGAGGGATGGGAGTGGAGGAGAAATTGGGAAGTGTTGTGTGGTAAAGACAGACAAGCTAAAAGGAGATGAGGAAGAGCTGAGAAATTAGATGAAAACCAGACGCTGACTGGGTTCATGATCTGTATGTTCAAAGCAATATCACAAACTGCACCACACGCTTTACTTGGATGAATTTAATAGCAACTTCAGTGCTTCAGTTGTGCATTCATTTTGGTCTGCTCTGTAAACAAAATACTTCCATATTTCACTCCTGGCACTGGTTTTTCAAGCAATTTTTTGACAGTCTGGGATGCAGTTCAAGACATGGCGGACTGTTTGATGCTGTTGCCATGTTTTCGGCCGATTGTCTCCATTGAATTTTGCGCCTACAGCTACAATCCATGGTCAAGAGCCAGACTGTAGACAGTCTGTTCCAAGCCTTCATCATATTCTTTAAAAAAGAAAAGAAAAAAACAGGTATCCTGGCAAAAATAAACTCGCAACAAAGTTAGTTATTGTTTCTGCTGTATTAGACAATCTTATTTAGCAGATAAGTGTTTTCTAAGTTGTCTTTAAGTTGTAGCTGTTCACATTTCTGCTGTTTGATTATTTTCCTGATTTCTCTTCCAGAGACGTGTATGACAGATTATTTTGTGCTGGATGACTTTCTTTATTACTGCGGAACATTTAAGCAACATGAAAACTTCAGTGCTGTGAATATGGATATGTATGTGAACCACTGTGTCGGGTGTGAAAACAAAACCAGGAGTAAAACTAAACCCAAGTGCTAGAGATTTGGGCGACAACTGCAACTGGAGGTGAAGCATAGTAGTTTACATTCAATCACAGTAATCAGTAGTGAAAATAATCCTTTGTCACAATTGTGTCATGACAAAGGTAGAGAGCCAAGCTATGAAGCGTTGGGAAGAGGAGGGAGAAAGATGTCTTTAATATTTGAAAGGAGATTGAGAAGTGAGGATAGGAGGACAAGTGGAGAGGCAGACCTTGAACAACAGACTAAGGACTAGAGTAAGTTAGGAGAAAGAAAGATGTCAAAAAAAATTGCCAGAAAAGTGAGGATGGGGAAAATCTGAATAAATGGTTTTTGTTTTTGTTTTTTTTTTAATGGGAAGGAGAATGGAAGAAAAGGAGCGTTAAAAATCATGACAGGAGTGGAATGAGGAGGTGGGCAGATGGAGGAGGGGTGGCCGGTGACTGAGCTGGTCACTGATAGATGAATGACATTTTGGATTCTCTCAGCAATAAAGGGTCTCCCCAGACACAGGCTGTCTGGGTTTAGATAGAGGCCGTCACAGTGAAGGGCTCATTTGCCTTTCAGTTGCTCATTACATCCAGCCCAAACTTATTTCCTCCTCTGGGAAGCCAGTTCCCCAAGTCCTCTGAATGTTAGTGTGTGTGTTGACATGTGAGTCCTTGCATGTGTACTCACATAAAGTACAGGATGTTTTTGCATGTGCGATAATGCTTTTGTGTGTGTGTGTGTTATGTGTTTACATATTGTGGATGAAATGACAGCACGGACAGTATCCGCCGTGCATTTTATGTGTGTGTGTGTTGAATTATCTCTTTGGCATGTTGTCTTTGGGACACACCATTTCACTTTGTACACAATTTGAAGGCAACTGTTTTGTTTGGAATAGCTCAAGCTGGTGAATCTTGTGCAACATGGATGCACACACAAGTTATAGTGTAATTTATAAAAGGAGAATGAAGCTAAACCAACTTGAATGAGCACAAATAAGCACACACCCACACACACTCCATATTTACAGCAAAGGTGTATCTTTCTTAGCTCCAATATTGAAATGCACATAAATGTTCTTGAACCTTCCTTCATAATCATTTTTCCCATATGGTTCCTACTGATATCCTGCTTGGAGCCAACTCACTGGAAGTGGCACACACACATATACAAATATGCACATGATCATAGGCAGCCCTTCTGTGCTACATTGACTACAAACCTCATTTCCCCACAAAGAGAAGCCATGGGCTGAAAATGGGCTGGGATGGGTCATTAAATCTGTGTCTGACACACACACACAGTTATATCTGTTTACACACACACACACACACACACAGTTATATCTGTTTTACAAATGACCCTCACCCACCCACCTAGCAGGTGGCAGGTGATATTCAAGTGCCCGCTGAGAAATGATTGGCCTTTTGACGTAGGAGGTCCGGTGTTTTGTTTGTGTTGTACAAATCTATATGTGCATTGGTGAGTCTTGACTATAATGCCTTTAGGTGCATTTATGGTGTGTGTGTGTGTGTGTGTGTGTGTGTGTGTGTGTGTGTGTGTGGAAGAGTGGGAAAAAGAAAAGAGATAAAAATGGTTTAGATGGAGGTGAGATAAAAGAACAAGAGAGGGAGTGAAAGAAAAGAACAGCAAAAGATGCAGGAAGGATAAGTTGAAGAAGAAGAGGTAAAGGAGAAGAAGATGGAGAAGGAGAAAAAAGGAGTTGCAAAAATCAGAGAAGGACAAGGTAGAGGTGAGAGGAGGAGCTGCAGGGGGGGCAGTCGGTGAGCATGAAGGGGAAGAGACCCTGCCGCGAGATGATTGATGGCTCTGAACCCCTGTTGGCCCCAGGCAGCTGCCCAGAGCAATCGGGGGATAGTTTAAAGTTAAACCCATGGGGATGTGGGTACGTCATAATCAGCAAAAAATAATGGCAATTATGGCGGCCTTGTTTCTGTCATGCAGGACACTTTACACAGAATGTCAAGTTCCTCCTACCCACCTTCATTGTATCTTCTATTATGTGCAGGTGATGTCTAATATTTGAAACATTTAAAAAATGCTTTCAAATTATCTAAAAAGTGCAATTTCCACTGGGGATTAGGAACTTGCCAACCCCGGCTTTTAGATGTTAAAACAATATCCTTTGTCCACTTCTCCTTCACAGTTCCGGCTTGATTTACTCATTCAACACTTTCTAAACAGTGTCCCCTTGTAGTCCAGTTGCCAAGAGAGAAGCTCTGAGCTGATAAACTGCTGCTCTCATTTAAGTTGGTTGTTAGTGTGCACTCAAAGGAATAGACTTTATGAGGATGAATGAGGCATTATTGGACTTTATTTCCCCTGGGTTTTGGCTTTCAGGCAGCAGTTCTACAGTATATACACCACAAATCTATTAAAATGTACTAAAAAGCACATAAACATCATACATTTGAGATTCATTATAACTACCTGTAAAAGTTTTATCATTCTTTTACCCAAGGTCAACCTGCTACCCTTTAAAACCAGGGTTTAATTTGTGCTATCAGTCATTTTGTGAGAGTAGTTTTTTTTTGTTTTTTTGGGGGGCGGGGAAGCAGCAATGTGGAAACAGAGCTCATAAGATGTGCAGCTGCCTTGTCAGCACCACCTCAGGACTGTGTGTGTGGCTTCTGAGCAGCAGAGGAAACGTGGAGGATGAGGATGATGGGTGATGAAGGCTGGTGGGCCCAGCAATAATGTCCACCGTTGATGTGGGAGTGTCAGCTAAGGCGCAGGCGAAGTTTCAGCCTCACACAGTGCATCTGTGATTTTGTGTGTTTGTCTATACAGAGTTCTGTATGTTTCAACATCATAGTTGTCCTCTGAGTATTTTTAAAATGTTCATTAAAACTACGGCTCCTTGTTTGGCATCTTTGCCAGTTTTTACCCCAGCACATTTTAAAGAATCAGAAGGTTTTAACTTCACATAAAGATGTGTTTCCTGCAGTCAGACACTACTTACACCAGAGAACGGTGACTGAGTTCCTCTTGTGTTGTCACCATGCTTCTAGTAACAAACTGAATCAAATAATGGGATGCAAATGTGAGTTTTGTGTCCTAGTGGTAAGATAAATACCATACAACCACAGCCTCCCTGGGTTGAATCTGAGGCAAACGTTTGTTGCCTTACATTTCATTTGTGTAATCCCAGTGTTTCTTGCCAAGCTCAACTTTAAATAAAAGCATAAAAAGTAGTTCATAACGGGGAGAAAATTTGAAAGAGCTGGTGATTATGCTCCATGCAGCATCCCCCATAATCACTCAGTTAATTAATTCCTTGATCAGTAGAAAATCTGTAACCAAAAATATAAATCTCAGTTGTGTGGAAATATCTTTAAAGCCAAAATGCTAAGAAATGTTGGGTTCCGACTTCAAAGATATGAGCATTTGCTCTTCATTTAATCTTCTACAGTACAGCAGGAACAATTAGCCTGTAAATCACTTTGACAATCAACATGAAATTGATGGGAAATCAATTTGATGATACATCAGTCATTTTGGAGCCAAAATGCCAAACATATGTTGGTTCTGGCTGAAAAAAAAAGATAAAGGAAGACCTGACTTTGGACTCAGGAACATTCTTCTTTATTTTTGGACAGTTTATACACAAAATAACTAATCAATTAATCAAGAATAAATTCATGAGTTTAGTTAATATTGAAAGTATTTGTTTGTGGCAACCCTAAATTAAATATGTTTGGATTTAGATGGGTTATATAAAACACACATTTTGCTTTGGGCTTTGGCTGATTCACATGTTATAGGCACATACTTTTTTACCCTACACCAGAAGATTAACCAATTAAAAATTAGACATTTATCTTCTTCTCTTGTTTTTCACTATTTTCCAACAAACCCTGCTAAGAAAGGGGTGCTTAATAACTCTTCCTTGTGATTCCAGTCTAATCAATAGTTATAAACTTCAGTGAATTTGAAATGACCACAAAGGTGACTGAGAGAGCAGCAAATGTGATTTTCTGAGTGTGAGGTCACGTTTCAGAGCCGAAGTGCAGGAAAAACAAAAATGTAGCTATGGTTTAAAAATGTTTTACCTTGGGCGAAGTTGTTTGTTTTGACTTTTATTGATCAGGCAGTCCTGAAGCAGTAGGAATAAAGCTGAATAAAATTGTAAAAATTGAGTGGCGTTCCTGTTCAAAAGCATAAAGGATCATGTTGTTATGTGTGTCCTTACCCTGCTGTGCTTGTCTGTGATCTTCTATTTAGTCCAGAAGCACTGCAGTTCTGGAGAGATTTGTGCCATTCTTTTGCCACTTCAAACCCACACAAAAATCCATGAAGTGCATATTTCAAAATTAGTTTTCCTGCTTTCACAAGTCTCCTATTATTTCCCATCATTTATATGACCATTAGATTAACTGTTAATAAGCACCCTCGTATAGTAAATCCACAGCAGGGTTTACTACAGACTCCTGAAATTGATAGCTCCAGACTTTATATCATGCACAATTTATCAGGCAGACACTTATTTTTCTTGCAGCTTGAGGAGCACATATGCTTACAAAGTGTGAGTTTACTTAATTGGAACTGGGAAAGCAAATGGTAGATGCAATGTGTCTTCTGGAGTCTCTCTGTGTTACAAATACATCACTTTCCAGTGAACAGAGCCGTGGCCTTGTGCCAGAGCTTTGAACCTGTTCTGTTTTGCTTATGTCATGTTCATGTCACTGTTGACCCCTGAAGCTGCAGCACCACCCACTCAATCTTTACGGCTCAAAACCTAATTTTTGCTTCTATTTATGGTCAATATTTTGTTCCCAGTAGCCATTCATTGTATATAATAATTAGTAATTACTGTACTGTATCCCCCTGTTTAGTAGCTTTTTCACCAATCCTGCACCAGATTTCCTACTTAAGCAGGAGAGTTCACTGGAAAACAATTCCTTCCACATTGTTTGCTTTTCACTCTTTACACCCTGTCAGAGATGTATTAGGTTACTATAAATGCAAATGAACATAGGGTCAGAAAAGGAGAGAGAAGACGTTAAGACAGCAGGAGATGATCTAAAACTGTAACATGAGAACATGATAAGAGAGCAGACACAGCAAGAATAAAAGCCAAAGAAGAGACAGCAATGTGAGGGAGAAGAGATGAAGTGAGAAATGAGAAGCATGGCTCAATATGTCAGTGAAAATAAGTGAGGCAGTAACTCTCTGTCTTCATCTCTCACTTCATGGATGGATCAGAAATGGGCTATAGCCAAGACCAGTGTGCACACATGCCCACACAGTCATGCAGACATTACTCTGCTTGTACCTGTCCTGCATTAGTCACTACAGTTTGGCTGCATCATTATTGTTGAGCTCGATTGTCTGTTACAGATCGAATAGTGTAAAGCAGGATTAAACTATAATGAAGGGGGATTACATTTTCAAAAATAAAAACAAAGGAAAATGCAGCAGTGAAACTGGGTCTTGCAGCTAATAACTTTTTTATTGTATGTGCTCAAACACATGCCTGCGCACACACACTCACACAAGCCTCTTGGAGTGAACACATATGTACATTGACAAATGTGCTCCGTCTGTTAAAAAATAAAAAAAAATAAAAAACACAAAAAAGGTCCACCAAATCACCCGTGCCTGCAAGGGCTGCCAGGTCATTATTAGTCTCTCCTTTGTTATCACTCATTATGTGTTAGTTATAAGGACACGGACGTCAGAGTGAACGAGAACAGTGGCATAAAGACACACTGGAGTTTAATATCTGCCCTGCTGCACCTAGACATGACTGGACTGTGTGATGTGCTTGCCAGGCATTCTAGGTTGATACATGCTTCATATCATATCTGATCCTGACAGCAGTGCAGTGATATTCCCTCCTAAGTTTTTGAGCTAGCCTTGCCTTTCTAACCAATCAGAGAAGGCTAAGGTCAGCGGTAGGAGCTCACATCTAGCAGTCAGTATATGAACACACATCTGGTCTCCTGCTTCTCTTGCACCAGGGCTTCAAGCTAGTGTTAGCTGCTGGAAGCCATCACTGACCAACTCACACACTAGCAAGCCCCCTGTTCCAGCATTAGCCGAGAGGGAGAACGTAGATGTAGGTGAAGCGCTGAGCGGAGCAGGGAGAGGTAGAGCGGTTTGTCTTTGAGTCTCTACCTTTAATGTAAAATTAAAATTGAGAACAACTCTGACAGCTTGAATAAATGTGATCTGTGATGCATGACAAGGTGTCCTGACATATGAACATACTGTAGTATAGTGCAGTTTAAGCTCACAGTATTCAAACTTGGATAAGGTCAGAGAAGCTTTACCTTAATGGTTAAAGAATTCAAGGCTACTGTGCCAAAAAAAAAGGTGCAAACATAAGACTCACAGGATAATGTTGTGAATCTCATGAGCTGCCTCACCTGTCTTTGTCTGCAACATCTGTAGAGATGCCCCCTATTGTCCAAACTGACAGATATCTGCTCCCCTACCACAGACAGGCACAGACAGGCATATACACACACACACACACACACACACACACACACACAGGAGCTGTCAAGTGGACATGGCCATGTGTCACTCGATGCGTTAAGGGGGAAAAAGCAACAGCTCAATACTTACACTGTCCACTGCTGAGCCTGCGAGAAAAAAAAGAATGGAGTAGAGAAAGAGGGCAGAGACAGAGAAGGATGGCTAAAGGCAGAGAAAAAGAAATTAGGAAAAGAGAGAGAAAGAGGTAGAGCAGATGAATCTAGACATTTTCAAAATGAGCCCAGAGAAAAGAGCATTTACAGTAGAGTGTGTCCATATGAATACTAATGCTCCCGGATGTTATTACTCACAAATACAAGATCATGTCTCTCTCTTACAGTTCTTTTTTCTGTGCCTGCCTTTACCTTGCTTACTCACCCTAAATAAGTGCCATTTCTCTGTGTGTGTGTGTGCGCAGCTGGCTGTTATTGGCTTTTGAGAGTTGTTTTCCCCTCACATTTCACCTCTCCCCTCTGATCTTACACACACACATGTCTGCAAGTAGGCTTCAGTATCAGGTTATTACAGATGCTTGCTAACCTTTCATCTCTCCACACACACACACTGAAAAAACTATCACAGACCAACTTTAGATCTTCTTTTGAGCTTGTAGCTGCTCTTAAATCATTTCATGCAATAACTTATCTGTGTGTGGTCAGCAAATCGCGTTTATCACTACAACTCATCACTGCCATTCTGTCCTACATAGCCTGTATTCACAGCAGTATGGAGGATCACTGTGAGGATCGGCGCGTGAAGCTGCCAAAAATGTTGTGGCGAACCCCATTAAAGTATGTGGTATAGTAGTTAAGGTAAATATGATAACTAAAAACAAATTGAAGTATGGATGGGTAAAGAAACAAATATTGGCTTTTGGACAACGCACATATGAGTTGATAATACAGTCCGTGGTCAGAGTCAGCAAACACATACATCCAAGGGAATCCAAAGTTCGTAGTCCACAAGAGAAGTCTGATAATTCATACACAGGGCAGCAGTCCGACAGAAGAGGGCAAGACAAAACAGAATTATCAACGTATACAATCCAGGTCAAAACACAAAATACCAAAACCAAAAACCACTGGAGAGTCAGAGCTGGAGTCTAGAACAATCTGGCAGGGGAATGGTGGGGGAAGGCTGCTTATAATGCGGTGAAAACAGGTGTAAACAATAAGGAGCAGGTGAAACGAATGTGGGCGATGATGAAAGTAAAAAGACTGAAACTGTGGTGAAGCAAAATGGGAAGTAATGTCAAAATAAAAGCACAACAGGATCAATGGAACCGAATCATGACAATCACGGCAGAGCAAGCATGCTCATCTTTGCTGGACCAGTGATCCATAAAGCAGTATGGGAGTTTATGAGCTTTCAGTGTTGTTCAGTATATGGGCACCTTCAGCTCTTCAGTAGTCCACTGTTCTCGTTTTTCTCTTTTTGTTATTTTATGAAATTCTTGCACTTGGATGTGGAGAGTATCAACTTTGGCTTCTGAAAAATGTACATCATGTTTGAATAAAGGTCATAATAACAGGTGAAATACAAATGGATGATGCTAATAGACACCATTCATTAGCACTTGCACCAAAAACATCTGATTTAATCTTAGATAAAACCATTGTAATTTCCCAAAGCCCAAAGTAACATCTTGTACAGGAATTCCTTGTTTTGTTTTGTTTTGTTTTTAACAGCCCAGAACCCCCAAAGATATTCAGCTGTAGAAATCTAAGAAAACTACTGTTACATACTGTAAAGTATGTGGTATAGTAGTTAAGGTAAATATGATAACTAAAAACAAATTGAAGTATGGATGGGTAAAGAAACAAATATTGGCTTTTGGAAGGTGTAACCCAAAGTGATGACAAGATTTGTTGGTTTATTCCTGTAAAGGAAAGTCAGGGACATCATTTAAAGTCTCTAAAGCAAATGGATGATGCTTTTTATAAAGTTTCAACACATTTAGGAAAAGTATGTGATGGAGACAAGAAGTGATGTGATGGTAATAATGGCTATGTTTGTCAGACCAACGTAGTTGACAGTTGCTGGCAAAAATGATATTCAAAGTTGAACCACTGACAAACTGTGCCTATACACACACACACACACACACACACACACACCATCTTACCAACCACCATTCATGCCTCTGGTAATGTTGCAGTGGTGCCAGCTGAACAGAGCAGATGGTCACAGGACTGAGGCTGGGGATGCCGACTGACGGGTGGAAAGGCTGCCAGGGGTGGACAGGGTGCTTGATTGGTGTGGAAAGAGGAGGAACCAAATACAGTGGTAGCCACCGCATTAGTCAATTGTCATGCAGCTGTCATTAGCACTGCAGATAAACACAGTCATTTTTTAAATATAAGTTTTTACTAGACTTGCGGAGAAGATAAATAATTACTTATTGTAAGTTAAAAAAAAAAAGTACCATGTGTCACCCATGTCCTCTTTTGCACTGTTGTTTGTAGCATTGGAGAAATTCTCTTGGCTTTTTATTATTTTTCAGATGCATTTAACAATTGCTTTGTAGAGGCGATGTAATCCTCTTCATTTCTTATTCCACTAGCATAATGTATACAATGCTGTGACTGTCTGACTTCAGGCCTACTGTACGGTACAAATTCCTCTATTTGGCTTTGTTGAACAACACTATTAGTAATTTGCGTTGCTTTCCAAAGCTTCCAAAGGCTGAAATAACAAGTGTACCTCAGTATACTGAACGTACGCTGTATTTGTACATGTCAAGCGTGAATTGGTAAAAGCATGTTTGCCAGATGATGTTGGAAGCTGTCAGAGATATGATAGTCAGGTTTTGGTGATTGTGTGTGTGCCTCCACTTTCATGGTTCTGTTTGTGTGTGTGGCTGAAACCACAGACAAAGCTTATCTGTTCTAACTTGCCTGGCCTTCACACACATCAATGGTTTTTACTTGCTATAATATCTTCAAAGTGTTGTGATTTTGTCAGCCAAGTAAAGTCTCCAAGTGAGACCCTTTGTAAAGGTCAACCAAGGCAATTTGAATATCTTTGATTAAACGGTGTGCCGGTGCCAGACCCAGACTGTAGGTCACTGCCTCAGAGAAATGATATCCACCGCCTCTCACCCACTTGTTCCTCCCTGAATCTCAACTCTTGCAGCTCCCTCATTGTCAAGGGTCATGCCTGTCGCACTCTGAACTCTTTTCAACAATTTAGGTAATCTCCTGACCCCCTCTTTCAGAGCCACTATTCCCTTTGTTCTTCAATCCCTCCTTCACATTTCTCTCTCTCTCTCTCTCTCTGTCTGTCTGGGTCTCATATTCACACGTCACATAGTTTTACTGCTAAAAACTCCAGTCCTGAATGTTTTTGATCTTTTCTGCCCTTTTTCTTGCATTCTCAATTCATTATCTCACTGTTTCTAACACTTCTCAGAGTCTCTGCTATACAGCAGGCATTGGACCATGCATCTGCAGAGCACTGTTGTAGTCAAAGAATTATATTTTGCTAAACTACCCTTCATAGAAAACCTCTGGGGAAAAGAAATATATCACATTTAACTTTTTTTCCCCTGAAAAATACAATTTAACTTACAGTATCTAGATTAACTGGCTGGCAGATGTATTAAGCTGTTACAGTATGAAAGCTGACTGTATGTGATCAAGCCAGCTAGCTTGGTGACATTTAAACATAACTACCATTGTCATGAGCGGCTGAAAAACATACATTTTACTGTACTTTTCCTTCATGTTTCACCAAAGTGCTCTCCTTGCATTTTAATATTTTTCTTTTTTAACTTTATAATGTGTGGATCTTTGGCACAGGCCACTAATGTTTACCCCGGATTTTTGACTGTGTCATCATATTTTAATGTGCTAAATCACTCCATCAAATTGCCCCTATAGTGACACTTTTTTTTCTGTCTCTAGTTTGCCCTGGCACAGAGAACAAGTTGAGCACTCTGTCTGACCTGGACCAGCAGTACCGCACTCTGAAGAAGCTATATGAGAATTGTGAAGTTGTCATGGGCAATTTGGAGATTACCAGCATTGATCGAAACCGCAACCTCTCCTTCCTCAAGGTATGAACATATCTCTGGTTTATTTTCTAAAGAAGATGTTTACAACAGCATATGAGACGATAATGTCATGAATACAGCGGGTGTTGAGACTGAGTGTGTTGAAACGCAAAGGGGTCTGTGGTCCAAATTTGAGACTGAATATCAGTGAGTGCTTGTGATAACTGTGATAACATGGTAATCAACATTGTTCTTATCATGGGCATCCACAATCCAATCATCCCCTATTGCGTGATTTGTCAATGCAGCGTCTTGGTGGATGATGTCACCTTGTGGTGCAGACAACGTTATACCAGATCCAATGGTTTTACAACATGGGGCTGTATCATTTTGCCAATGCCCCCCTGCTGTGCCGGTGTGCGGTGAACGCAGTCCCCTATAGAAATGAATGGGTAGGACTGTGTTTTTTTTACAGCTTTGAAGCTCAGTCTGAATGTAGCTGAAGAAAGAAACAAGCACAGTTGCAATGTTTCAGTACCATACATAGCGAGAGACAGCGATAATAGATAGTTATAGAGATGTAGGTTTTCTATGTATTGCTAATGTATTCACCATTTTCAACATAGTAAACACTCAGCATTTCATGCTTACTAAGGTAAACAGTCTATCATGAGATTTCAGATGCTCAAAATCAGCTCTGATGCAATGCAGTGTTCAGAATTCAGACACGCAAACACACAAAGGCCATAAAAAGATGGAGAGGCTCAGTTGTTTCATTACCATGGACAGAGACACAGGAAATGGTTTGAATGTTTCAGCACCATGAACAGAGACACAGGAAATGGTTTGAATGTTTCAGCACTGTGGACAGAGACACAGGAAATGGTTTGAATGTTTCAGCACCGTGAACAGAGACACAGGAAATGGTTTGAATGTTTCAGCACCATGGACAGAGACACATAGGTCTCAATTGTTTCAGCACCTTGAATAGAGATACAAAAAGAAACAACCACATAGATTCAAAGCACATTTAATATTGTTTTTCTCTTTTGCTTTCACCCTGTATGAGAAGCAGCCAGCGTAACTACAATATACATATCTAATGTATTATTTTTTTAGCTGATGTTGCAGGAGT
>NW_018128041.1:538601-560147 GCF_001952655.1 Monopterus albus
GTTTCTTCTATGGTGACGCGATGTGGTGTACCTACTAAGCTGTCACCTAACTGTATGATGTCACTTGTGTTGTAGCAGCTCCTAGTCGGGATGGTTTTTCCTGCTGCTGTAGTACTTAAATATACTTTCTGGGACCTATGTCTTTGTCATTTGCATTCAAGGTATTTTGCTAAATCTGTTCTCTCGAGGGTGTTATAATATGTTACCAGTAAGTTCAGCATCTTATGCACTTCAAGAGATAATGATTGAAGTCCTTTGCCAGTACAATATAGCACCTTACAAGACAATGGGACTAATGGAAGAGGGCGCTGATAAGAATAGTTGTCTCTTGGGTCTGTAGCTGCTTTCTGTATCTGTGTTTCTGTGTTTGACTGCATTTCTATCATCGGGAATTTTGTTGTAAATTTCACTTTTTGCTATTGCATGTGCATATACTGTATGTGCCACCAGGCACTGCCCCTCCCCCCTGCTGTTTAATGAAGTGAGGTGTAGTCTAATTACTGGGCTAGGGCTATCAAATGAATACCATAAACAGTCCCATTAGGCCTGGCATCATTAGGGAAACAATTAGGCATCTGGGGAATTGTTAAATGGATACAGGGTGGGGTGTGTGTGTCTGTGTGTGTGTGTTGGGGTGTTGAAGATTTGGGAGTTATGTTGTTGCCATGGGAACTCTCTGGCAATCACCCGATTGCTTATGAGAAATTAAAGAGATCCCACCTGGATTCTTAAGCTGGAAGTGTTTCAGCTTAAGGATGGTAGTTGGTGTTTCACTGCTATTATGTTTTACTATTCATGTAGAAGCTTGTTCTTATTTTTGATTTTTATGGGGGGGGGGGTTTGTTTGTTTACCTTTAATTAAAAACATCACGTTACACTACAAAAGCTTAAATCCAAATTAAATTAATCATTCACCAGATTTGACTAACGCATTATCTGCAGCTTAAAGCACTGCACACACATACCAGTTCATGCAAAGTTCAGCATCAGCACACACTCATATTATCCACAGTCACATAGATGCTGCATATAATTCAACAGATACGCTACATAGACTCATACATTCTGAGCTGCAGGCAGGTTGGGAATGGCTAAGTCCAACTGGTCTGCTTGGACTCTTTATGTTCTGCTTAAAAACACAGCCTGGAAGGTACATGCAGCATATGTGGATGAACAGTGTAGATGCAAGGAAGGAGTCAGGATGAAGAAAAGGAAGTAGGAGTGTAGAGAAGAATAGCTAGAGGGTTGTCACTTTTATGGCTGGCAAAAACAGCTGCTGTGCTAAAATTGCAGTGTTCACCTACTGTGCTGCGGTTGTGTGTGTGTGTGTGTGTGTTTGTGTCTGCGTCTGCACACATCCCTGCTTTTGTGTGTGTATGTGATGAGAGCAGGGGGCAATACAGAGCAGAGATGAGAGGGAGGGAGGGCAGGGACAGACTGGAAGACTTGGTGATTTTTGCCTGGTGAGATGCTGACAGTTAGATGGATGAGATGGCTCTGAAGCCATGCTCAGGTCCAGCCTTCTTGTAAACCACAGATCTCTGACTTACCATTATATTCTCTGCCTCCCTTCAGTACACCCAGAGTGAGTGCAGGAGGACCAGACATATAATAAACCTTTTTATCCCAGTCTGTATCAAATCTGGGTCAGTTTGTATTCACAAATAAGCTGTAGCATTTGTTTTGTGCAGATTGTATAAAACAAAGAAATATCCATTGTAATCTTCTGTAAGGAACAAATTTAAAAAAACAGGATTCATAAATAAACTTGGACTTCAATATATTGCAAGTTGAAATTTTCACCAACCATGTCCAGCTCAATAAAGTTTGCCCAAGATTTGTGTTTTTGGCAAAAACTCTTCATTAAGTAGTTTAGGGTTCCTCAGAAGTACTTCTAGTTGAGAGATAAAATGCTTCGTGACTACAGGTGTCTGAAGGGCATCACTATTCTTCTGCCTGGTGTACCGCCACTGTTGAGTTTGCTGGCTAGCTCCCCTGGCCCCTGTCCGTCTGCCACTCAGATGACCCATTTTCCCTGAAGGGAAGCAGGGAGTCGCGCCAAGTGGCCCACTGTGGCCCACAACCAGCTAATGATGTCACCTAGGCTGAAGGACTCTTCATTAAAGCCGGATCAATCTGGCAGCTAGTGCTGCAAAACACAGGGCACAATGCCATGGCTGCAGCTGAGAGCAGAGGGACAGGGGGATGTTGGTCCATAAAGTCAGGAAGACATGTACAACAAATCTTATGTGTCATAGTGTGTTGTTTAAAGTTTGAAACCTCACTTCAGAGGACTGAATATATCACAAGTTAGGGGTACAGACACACATCCTTATACACACACACAGCAATAAAGAGTGATGAAGAACACAGTCACTGAGGTGTATACTCTATGTCGACATGCAGACAGAGACACTATGTACTGGGTTTATCTCCAGCAAACACCAGCCGGGAGAGAGAAAAGATACAGCTTTCTCAACCAGTGCTCATTTCCAGGCTCTCCTTTTTTTCAAGGGAGGTAAAGTGGATCTGCAAGCTCAGTTCAGTGCAACCAGGAACCAGAGGAGGGAAGCAAATAAAAAGAGATGAGAGAGGAAAGAAAAGAGACTCCTCAAACCAAAGTCTTCCCATTTTCTTTGGGCTGTATTTCAGCTGCAAACGAAAGCACTCAGTGATTCTGCTGTTCAGCTATTCTAACAGCGTACATTCTCAGAAATCTATTGGGGGGACACGTGCTTTCTGTCTCATATGCTCAGCAGATTATGGGTCTGTGCGTATGTGCTCAGTGCATTTACTTGTACTGTAGCATTCTGTGTAGATGTTACATTAGCAAAGACGAGTCAAAATGAGGTTAGAGGACACACTTACATGGGGTAAATGTTTATTTCAGAGCGGCAATATTCATATGTTATGACAGACTTTTATCCCTGCTGTCTTGCGTCAAGACTTCTTCAGCTACTTTGTTTTATTTCTTTCATGTCCTTTCCCTAACCTGCTAAGATTAGTGTGCTAGCAAGAGATTACTGCTTCTCTGTGTGTCATTATCCAGCACTCATCTGATCACTTCTCTCTGTCTGAAAGTGTGGCTCAGTGCTATTAATTTACTGTGAGGCAGTAATTCACTCTGTCACACTTGTTTCACTGTATCTGCCCTTCAGTAACTGGATGTTAGTCATTCACACAGTTACTCATATACTTTATGGACATATATTTGTGTACTTCTAGGGTGGGTATGTGTTTCATGATTTGTGCTTTCCACTTCCAATTAACATAATCATACAGCAAACAACACTTTGGATCATAGTGTGCATCCAGTAATGTGGAAGCAACAGTTTGGGGAATGTTGTTGGATAGAAGAAACCGTTTAATTAAAGGCCGCAATGACTGGTTTTAAATTGAATGTATCTAAACTCATTGCAGAGATTGTTCAACATACAGTATGTATTGACCTATTCACAGACACAAAAATGGGCATCATGTTTCTTCCTTTTATTTTGAACCCTGGCAGCTTTGGCAAGTTGTAGTTACCTGACAAATGCTGTTGCACCTAGTCTAACTTGCTTGAGCTACATGTGTGGATTAGGTTTTTTGAAAGCATTTTTAGATATGAATCTCTCATCTGTTTTTAGATTATATAGGCTGTAACTGACATAACACCAAAGCACAGATGGCCATGTCCATTAAGAAATGAAGTGTACTGTGCAATAACTTGACCAGCCTGCACAGACTTCTGACCTTAACCCCCATCCAGCACCTTTGGGATTATTTGGAGTGGTTACAGTGGGAGAAGTAGCGTCCGTAATAAACAGCACCTGCAGTACACGTAAGCAATGTACCCCAAGTTACTTCCGTCTGTACTCCAACACATACTGTACAGTAAATCTTAAATGTCAAAAGCAAAATGAGGAAACGTATCTTTGCTTGAGTCCTTCACCTATGTAGGTGGCTCTGGCTGGCAGTTGGTGCCTCATATTCAAAATGGCCATTGGGGTGTCAGAAGATAGAGGTAGAGAGCATTCAACTGATAGGAGAAGGGTGAACAGAGGTCAGAGTGAGTGCAAGAGTCTCCATAAATATTTAGTACAAATTTTAATCACCAAAAAATGTCATTTTCATCCACTCCTGCCATGCAAATGCCGGGAGTTGTGTACACAGCTGTTATTTTGTTTCTTCATGTATGTTTAAGTCACATGCTTCATTTACATTATGATTTATTCTAAGTTTGTATCCACCACACTTGTTTTTACTGTTACACAAACTTTTCCATCTTAGTCAACATTTTATGTCCTCATGGCATCGACAGCCGGAGGAATTATGCGTTTAGGTTAAATGTCTGTACATCCATCTCTTTCTATATGTCTGTCCATCCCCTTCTTGTGAGTGTTAAATCTCAGGAACACCTTGAGGGGATTTCTTCAGATTTGTCACAAACATCCACTTTTTCAAGGACAGTGTTACAAAGCTCTCTATCAGTCCTCTCTTCTCCATTGTAAAAAAAAAATCTCCAAGTGACGACAGCATGTTTGTCAATGGAAATTATTCATGTGCAAACTGAAAATGTGCATAAAGGCAAGTGGATGGAAATGTTGTTAACAGAGAAAATGAAAATTCCCAACACAGTCAAAAACAGTCCTCTTAGACTGGCTTGTAGTATTGTCCATCTGTGCCAGTCATATACTGAAAACTTACTACAGGCTTTCAGATCAGATTGTTTTTACCTGATTTTTATTTTTGTGTAATTTTCTCCCAGTTAGTTTGGCTTTGGGTGAGCCTGAGAAAAAGCTGTGCCTTCACGGTGAGAGATGGTATTTACATGGAGAGGCAGAGTGAGGTAAAGGACAAGGCCAGTGAAGAGGTCAAGTGCTCCTTTCTCTGGTCCTCCACTCTATAGATGTTTCACATTGTTGTGCTTCACACAGCACAGTGCCTGTCACAGGGCCTCTTCACCAAATAATGACAGCAGGGGCCCCGGTGATGGCTGGAGAGGGATGTGCAAGCCGGGTGAATCGTATAGTTTCATTAGCCTCTGAACCAGCTGAGGAGCTCATAAAAGGTTGGGACTGTCGCCTGGAACGGGAAGCTGTTCACGCCTTGCGGGCACCCGGCAGTGTCTGCATAATTACAGCTCTTAACACTGAGAAAATTAGCACCCTACTTGTGCCAGGCAGCACCGTGCCAGATCTCAGTGGCACTACCCTGATGTATCTTATAGCCTGTTAATTGTGGGGTAATGGAGATGTGCAAGTCCAAGAGAGGAAAAATAAAGCATTTTACTTTTTGTTTTATTTATTTTTTTATTGCCTCTTTTACAAGGGTGTAGCTGTCGCGGTAGCTGCCGTGGAGTAATCTTAACCAGAAATGAAGTGAGAAAGATCAAACTACTGCTGTGCTCTATTTCACTGAGCATGTTAGTTTGTCACTCAAGCTCAAAAATTCCATGTATGTCAGCTAACAAGACATTGTGTTAGATAGTCTGTTTTAATACGTCATTGAGTTTTAGTGGTTCTGGACCAAAACAGCTGTAAAAAAAAAAAAAGCCAGAATCAGAAACTGAAATCTGAATGTTTGATAGCAAATAAAGTTTGTACTTCAAGTGCAGAAGGTCATACATTCAAGGTGAGTTCTCGATTCAAACAGTATCTGCCCCTTAAATGGCCATTATCTGTTCATCATCAGGTGCATGCTATAGTTTATAATGTGCTGGACCTTCAGTGTGATGGTTACAATAATAAACGCTGAGCATACCAGGTTTAAGACCCAAAACTACTTTGTTAGGTTTTGGGACAGTGGCTAACAATACTGACTATGGGGAAAAAGGGAAATGGTTGAAAATCCTGCATTTTGCTGTCCCATCCACTCTGACCTCCTCCCTACATGGATTTAGTGGTGCCACATTAAGAGTGACAAACAGAGATCTTAGCTCATGTTATAATTACTACGGCCCCTAGAGGTCACCTAATTATACCGCACATCGATGATGCGTACCTACTGGCAGGTGCAGTGTGCCCCTACATAAGATACACAAAAATGGAGGCATTGCCAGCTTTATAAATCTGTGAAGGTAACCAGGCCCAAATATAAATGTGGGGCTGGCACTGTTGGACCCGACTCCTATGGGAGATGCAGCTTCTCCCTGTGGAAGTTGGGGTGTCTCGTGCCCCTAGGGGGGCTTGGTAGGTGGTGCGACTGAGACACTGCTCCTGCTCATTACTGGGCTCCTGGTTGTTTAGCCTGCAGCACTAGAGAGCTGTTGTTTCAGTGCAAAGAGAGGGGTGGAGGGGCCCAGGTAAGAGAATAGATGCACAAACTGTATTCATACAGTGCATATTATGGAAACATATGCACAAACTCACACATTAAACCTGAATGCACACAATCTGCCATTTAGTTTGAGGCTGATTGTCCAGTTCACCTCCTGCACAGTTCCAGCGTGTGTGGTCGGCTGCATGCCTGCTTTGTTGTCGGCCTGATCAAAGCAGACACGGTGCAGAGCAGAGGTCTCAGAGGTGAAATTAAAACCTTGCTGCTTCCACGGCATGGAGGGACAACGTGATTACTGTTAAATTAAAAGGTACGACCATAAAAGCGGGCCACGACAGAACCCTCGCAATTCATCAAAGTGATCCCACGGTGCGTCTTTTGCTTATCAAATTGTAAAATATTGTCCATGACACCGGTGTAACAGGGGCGTAATTAATGCACTAAATCAATTCCGAATCACTCTGCTCAGAGTGGCCCTGCTGGGATGCGTCATTATCACAAATTATGGTGGCAGATGCATGGGGCCAAGAGGAATGGATAAAGCTCTGCCGCTGTCTCCCTCTCCTCGACAGCCAGTCCTATTCATTTCTCCCTCGTCTGACTCACTGAGTGTCAGACAGTGTTGCATTTCTCTTTGGTCAAACCTGTGCTTTCTGCAGATAGTTTTATTATTGAGTACTATTTTGAATTTCATGTCCTGATATTATCCCTTGGCTGTAAACAATATGCGGGATATAATGACTCTGTAACATCTATGTCTAAAACTTCAAAGTGGTAAATTGAAGAGACTGATATTTTAATAGTTAGATGTTTTTCTTCTGTGTTTTACATCATGATGCCTACTGAGAGGCTTGGCACACGTTTGACATTAAAATACAACTGTTTAATTGCTTCGTAGAGGTTATTTACTCCCACACAACTGAAAGCCTTTCCTCACTGAGAGAGTGCAGTCGCAGGAGTCCAAATCCCACCATACAGCTTTTCTTTTTTATTTGTCATTTTTGCATGAAATATGGATGCACTTAGTCATTTAGAAATAAAGAAAAACCTTACATGTCTGTTATGTAGCGAGATGATGGACACCTGTTTCATCACTATTATTTAATATGTATACAGTTTCTTAATTTTTGGCCAGAACTTTCTTAACATCTTTCTTTTTATTCTGGACAAATGTCCTGTTTGAAATGTGCAAAATGTGATATAAACACTTGCTAAGAGGCCTTATGGTGAAATTGTTTGTCAGTCACTGTTTTCAAGATTAAAAAGAACTCTTATCAATTTTACACCATCGTGGACAGGAGTGCAGGATGTTCTGAGGAAAATGGAAATCCAGCACAGCTACTCACAGGCTTTGTGGTGAGATTGTTTTGTGAACATATAATACAGATTTAATGTTAACTCTGTATTATATGGAGTAACATGGCCTTTCTTTCTTCATCAGCCTGGCTTTTACAGGCCACATGTGCCTCACCACTTTTGCTTTGGTTATAACTGGGTGACCAGCAGGACCACAACTTGTTTCCTCTAAATTCTATTTCAAGAAGCTATCCAAACATTCTTGTTGTTCTCTTGCGCAACCTGGAAAGTTGGAGGAGTCACTGACAGGATAAACAACAGCCTCATACTTCTGCAGGGAAGAGTGTAGCTAGGCCTAGTATTAACCCCTCAATGCAAAACCCAAATAAACTGTGGAGTCCCTTCTTGTCCCATCTTGTTTCCCACAGCTTCCCAAGAATGTTCTGAAATCCCCAGTTATTTGCTGCTAACATATGGATAGTTGCATTATGGGAACAATCCATGAGACTGAATAATTCTGTGTCTGACTGTGCTGAGCTGTGCTTGTGTAATGGTGCTCTGAGATCTTATGCCTTTTTAAAGGCACCACATCATCACTGTAGGATATATTAGGTATGCATTTAGCATTTTTATGACTTTTCCTAAAGATTTCATGGCTCACAATGAGTTATAAGATTTTAGCAAATGTGTATTCCACAGTGTTCTCATCAGAAGTTGAATTCTTTAGAGTTCCACTGTGTTTGCACATGAAATCCAATTCCCACATTATACACATGACACACATCTTTATTATTCCTAGGGTAATGATAGTGGCACAAGGTGCAAATATGGGGAAAAACACTGCAAGTAGAAATACACATTTATAGAGAAAGAGAGAAAAGCCGTCTTGTTTAAGAAGGAAACTGTACTTTTTTACTTGACTACATGTATTCAACAGTGGCAGTTACTAGTTATCTGCGGTTACATAATGCACACTGGATCGCTCTCCTGTTTGCTGTTTAAATCTCCCTTTTTCTTAAAACAAATATTTTCAGTGCAATGGGACATTTAATGTATTTTGACCAGAAACAAACAGATTTAATGACTTTTCTGGAAGTAGAGTCATGTTTGTGTGCTATGCTGCACGACTATCCTGTTCTTTGTCAAAATTAGCTTTATTGTTGCTGCTTACAGGTTAATCAGTAGGTAAAAATTCAATTTCAGCTTCAATTCAGTTTTATTTGTATCGTGCCAAATCACAATGAAAGTCATCTCAGGACACTTTATAAAGTAAGGTCTAGACTTTACTATTATAATATTAATATTACAATAAAACTATCCACTAATAGACCATGTATAACAATAAAACTATACTCCTGTATTTTTGTTTAAGGTACACTTTGAATGCAGAGCTTTACTTGTAATGGAGTACTTGTGGTGGAATATTGGAATATGTCTGTTTGTGGTTGTTATGTACAGTACATGTACTGTATATGTATATAACAACAACAAATAAACGTAAAGACTAGTTCTAAAAATAAAGTAGTTAGGTGTCATCTTATTCATATATTTTTCATTGTTTTCTATTTTCTTTCATTACAATGGTAATATGATTATTACTGCTCTTTTCATTATTTTGATGTGATATAGTTGCATTCACATTCAGTCTACAAAGCTGTGTGGGTTAGTTGTGGAGTTGTTACAGGTATCAGAATATAACACCTGTAGGCAGATGTATATATCCTGGAATACAGGAAAGGAATAATTGGGCAGGGAGACGTGGCTTCACATCGCTGAGTTCTCCGCCATTATTTTTATTTAAACACAAATTATTTCAACAGTCTGTCCACTGGGTACTGTATCTGTCGCTCATTTGTTAATTTTCCAGTACATACTGCACATTCAATGTATTCTTATACATAGCAGATTGTGCTCATGAAACAGATATAACACACAAAACATCTTGGTTGAAATCCTGTCTTACATACCTTTACTTTTACTTTAAACACATCCTGGGTTTGAAGTGTACCATCACTAATGAATAAGCACTTTTGTATCATTTTTAACTTGAGCAGTACCAGATAAACAAATCATGAAACATAATTAACAGTTCACACATTTCCTTTTTAACATGAACATGGAGCCAGGGTCAAATTACAAACAAACGCTACCAGGTGAGGTGAGTGACCTGAACTGAGAGTATAACCCAGCTAATATTAGCATGCTTGCTAGCGAAATGAGCCAGTATGTAGCAGTCACCATAAGTACTCAAAAAAAGTACTCCTGCAACCCGTAAAAACATCCAATGCTCGGTTTCCTTCTTGGCCTGATAACCATTCATTTACTGTAGTTTACCTATATTACTAACCTTGAATACAGGAAATGAATAATTAGGCAGGGAGACGTGGCTTCACATCGCTGAGTTCCCCGCCATTATGAGAAAAACCCAGCGAAGCACGCTAGATGGCTGCAGTCCATCGGGTAAACCAGTCTCACACTGCCACCTACTGGTGTAAAAAAGTATTGTCCTATCCATAACACTGGGTTATGTCATGTTTTGAGAAAACAAGATGTTTACCCTTAATGCCATTATATACATTCAAACTAATGTGATCACACATTAGTTGGACATCACAGAGTGTTAACATTTTCCTTTTGCTTTCAAAACCAGGTGGCACTTGAACACACAGTTAAGCTGTAAAAAGCCCAAATGTCGGCCCTGGGACAAACCCAACATATTATCACCGGTGTTATACGTCAGTACCAGTCTGCTATTGTTGCCCTCTTGGGTTCTTTCATTGTAGTCTCAAGAGACACCAGAGTGCATCACGTCTGCGACACCAATCCCATCCTTTAGAGCCGCCTTTCAGATATTAAAAACGTATCTTTGCCTCTAATTTATTTATGGGTGTGTGCATATTGTTTCTCCCAATGCCTTTTTAATTTGGCTTCTCTCAGGCTGCCTCAGCTGTGCTTAGTGGAAGGAACAGACTGTGTTCCTCAGTGACATTTACACTCTGTGAGTGTGAGCACGTGTTTGTATCTTTATATTTATGTTATGGTTTACATTATGTGACTCATGATGTCTTTGTGTACCTGTTCCTGTTTATTAGTACATGTCAGTCGGAGTTAATCTGGGGTGATTGTCACTGTTACTTTCTTTTACCTAAATTATTATTTTCACTCAGTTGCACTTCTATTTCTTTTGTCCTCCTGAGACCCGGCAGTTCATGTTTGTCCTCTATGGGGCACATGACACTGTGGTCTTTATTCCAGACACCATGGTTGCAGTCTGTTTGTGTCATGATGGCCTGGAAAGAGGACATCCTAGGCTTTCTAGTGATGTCACGCATACTTTTAACACCTCAAAGACTTAATTTATATTAAAATAATCAAAATATTAAAAGGGTAAAACCTTATATTCCACACTTTTGGCTTCATGGCTGAGTATAAAAAAGTGCATAGTAGTAATAAGACCTTAAATTGAATATTGTGAGGGAATAGTGGTGTTTAGCATGAAAGCATGATGAGTGTCTCAGAGGATACAGTAGTATTATGAGAGATTATGGTGGCCCTCTATAATGTGAGATCAAGAATGATTTATATCCTCACTGGCCCCTCATAACACAATCATTACCTGTAACTTCTGTTTTGTTTCCTTGCATTCACCTCCTTTCACATTGGGAATTCATGCGTTTTGTCTTTTTTCCCATTGACGTAAATTGATTATCCAAGCAAAGTCTTGCATTGTCTACCTATGGCTGCATCCTAGCTCTGCACCAGGCCAAATCATCAATCACTTGGAAGGGCCGTTAAGCACCTTTTCTTCCTCAGAGGAGTGAACTGACATTGGGCTCCCCCTTCCTTCTCCTCTCCCTGGATTCATTGAGTCCCCCCACCCCATGCAGCACATTGGCCTCTCCCCTTAGGGATCCTGCCAGCTCTCAAAAGTTCTGTCCTAAGCTGGGATGACCATGAATAATGAGGGAATTAAATATGAGCTACAGGAGCTACGTGCTATAGGAGATAACATGCTTCTCACTTTTTGCTCCATACCAACTGCCAAGCGAGCACAAGCTAGCCTGTGGCTGACGTGCACTAGCTTTGTCACATAACTGCATTATGTAGGGTCCCCAATGGCTACAGCATAATGTGATACACTGTGTGGCTGTTGCTGGGTTGCTCCAACAGCCTCACCTCATGGGTTATGTATTAGTGTTTTCACTGCAGCTTAAGGATCATATACTGTACTGCACTGTCACTGTTTTGGTTTTGCTTGCTACTGCTCTGCAAACTTTCTCCTTTAGTGATTTGAATTTCAGAGGCAGGGTCATTACTGTAAATGTGTCTTGACAATACGGACGCCTCACGGACGCCACTCATGTAACAGGCATATCTGAGATTGTCTGGCTGTCTGAGACAATAAATATCAGCACTGAACACTAGTATCACAGCTGCTGCTGGAGACACACCCCTGGTGTGTCAGCACGCGCGCACACACACACACACACACACACACACACTGTGTCATCCCAAAATCATTTTCATCACTAGCTGTCAGTGCTGAAAGTGAAAAGGTCCATTTGAGTGTTCGTCTCTCAAAATGTTTTTCAGTAGCTCCAATGGCACCTTGCACAATTATGACCTAACACAGGAAAACAGTTTAACACTTTTTCACAGATTGCATTGCATATTATAAATCCATATTTTTAAATTAGGTTTAAATCTTTAATTACATAAGGAAATTACACTTGGAAGGTTAATTTTTCAGCTCTTGTACCAGTTTTTGCTGTCACATTTGGTCTCCACTCCACTTGTTCACTATCTAAATTAAGAAAATGAGGAATAAAATACTCAAAGATGTGAGCTCGTGACTTATTTAAAAGAATAAAAATCCCCATTTGATTAATGTTTTTTTGTGATTTAAACTGGTTCTTGATTTAATTTAGACTTTCTGGTATTTGAACACAGTTACAGAAAAGCTTGATTCAGGACACTGTGTGAAAGTAGATACTTTTTTAGTGAAAGCTCATCCAGTTAAAGTCGTTTGATTGAGCTGAGCAAGACATTGACTTTCCTTTTCCCTAATGTGCTGGTGGAGAAGCTGGAATAACTTAAAGTGGGTGGACTGGATTTGAAGCCGCTCCACACCACGGACATAAAAAGGTGTGTGTGGGTTCAAAACACCCCCCATGTTTGATTGAAGTCTTTTAAAAAATCTCAAACTCTACAGTAATACCTGTACTGAATGACTCAGTCATTTTCACTGTGACATTTCATGTGGCTGGATTCCCATTTATTTCAAAGTTAATGGCCCTCCTTTCAAAGGCCTTGATTTTTCAAACAGGATTTCTTAAAATCTTGAATGTCACACATGAGTGCTTTTAGTATACTTTACCAGCCAGACAGTCACACGAGGTGAAGGAGTGCATGCGTCTCTCACAGAGCTCATTGAAGTGAATTGGTAAACAGTTCCCTGCCCGCCCATTGACTTTGCCACCATGTGGAGGAGTCAGACGGCACCGGTGCTCCAGTCGGATCAAACTGTAGAGAGACAGCAGTCTTGCCACTGACATGCACTGATGCACTCTCCATGACTCACTGGCAGAGTGCTCTATATGTATGGAAATGAGCCATAATGAACATAATATGTGTCCTATCTCTTGTATTTTAAAATGGTGTCATTATTTGGTGTCATACTTTTCCCTCCTCATGGTGCCTTCTTCGTCCTCTCATTTTCCACTTTGCTCTACACTCCTTTGTCTCATGTGTCCCTCCTTTCTCCTTCTATTGCTGATTCGTGTCTCGACCACCTCATTTACACTCTCACTCATCCAGATGACAGGAACAGATGCACTATCAATTATGCTTTAAAATATATCTCCTCTATGCTTGGCTTGCTGTGCGCTTTCTTCAAATGCTTGATTACACTGTACCTCCTAACCCTAAACTTCTCTGTTCTTGTCCCTGCTAGACTGTTGTTTATTCTTTCACTCTGTCTTTGTATACATTCCTCCTCAATGGTGCCATTTTTTGCTCAACAATTTTATTCATACTGTCTATTATTTGTATGAAAGCTGAGAGCACCTGCTGATATTTTAGGCACATTAAGTTGAGATTAAAGCTTAATTGTCTCATTACCTCCAGATAAACTGTTTTAACATGATGTCTGACTATCTCATTATCTCAAAACAGCAAATTAAAAATTCGAGGTGTTCATATTTGTTATCTTGAGATAACAATTGAATTACATTGTTATCACAAGGTATCAGACATTGTTTTCTCATGAACAGGACTTAAATATGTCATTATTGTGAAATAACAAAGCTGTGTTTTTTTCAGAACTCGTGCTGCTTCACCCAACTGATGTTGTTTTAGAGTCTCTCCAGGTTGGCTTATCCTGATGAAAGTTACATTATGAGAGGGAGAGACCTGACTAGAATAAGTTGTGGCAAGGATATTGCACAGGTGCAAATAATAATAATACAGTTGCACAGCAAGTTAGAACATTTACTCAAGTACTAATTCGAGGTACATTGTTATATTTTACTTAAGTAGTGTACACTAACACTTAATCTGCCACTGTAGATAAAATAAATCTAAGTACTACCAAACTGTAATTTGCTCTCAGTATGGTATCACAAAAATATGAGAACCATATTTGATATACAGTAATTGACTGACATCTAGAATGTATCTACACATTACTGACCAATCAGTTTTTTCTGAGGTGGAATTAGAATCTTAACAATAAATATGTTCGTTGTCATGGTTACATTTTTTCCTATATTTTTTTTATTTTGCATTCTCTTTTATTCTTCTGAATGTTACTAAGATAAGTGTACCCTTTTCACTTGATGTATACCTATATGTAGATGATGTTTTCAATTTAAACCTCTCTTATTCAATGATCTAAAGCATTATTGTATCCTAACTGTGACACGCAATGGCGATTCTGAAACTGGAGAAATGTGTATGCAAATATATTGCCTGCATTGTTAAAGTTTCCTGGTTATGTGCAAAGTAATTTGGATGAATAAAATATTTTAGACATATAGGCTTCTTTGTCTAAAATGGTTATGCATGTTGCTAGATTAGCAGACATAATCAGAATCAGAATCAGTTTTATTGGCCAGATGTGACGAACACATGAGGAATTTGACTCAGGTGCATCGGCTCTCAATGTGCAAAACAGTAAGCCAGCATAAGGCTGTGTAATATAACAAAACAGCAGTATTAATATCAACAACCAGTGCAAACAATGCAGAAAAAGCAGTATAAACAGACAGTACACAATGCAGACAACAAAGGAATGTTCGTTGAATTGAGATAAATAGGAATAAAAACAGAATACTTAAAACTAGAGACCTGAATAGGAGTATTGCATCATCTTTGAGTTAAAATTGGAGAGGTCCCTGAATGTTTGTGAGTAGTCACTTTATTATTTTATTTTTAATCCAGCTTTAGTATTCACTTTTACAGCTGTTTGTGCCAACAGAACAGGCCTTGATTCATTAACTGATAAAATTGTGTAGTTTGCTAAAGAACTGTTGGTTCATTTCAATACTGGTTTGAATATTCATCCCAGATTAGAGTTACTCTGTGGTGCTGTGCAAACTCAATGGCTGCATCTCTGTGCTGCAACACTGAAAACATTTCCACATGTCTAGAGTGGTTGAAGGTGCCTGAGCACAGCACCTCTGCCTCATATCAAGCAATTTTTGTTTCCAAGACATCACAGGCAACTTCTATCATGATTATGTTGTGTATAGTAACTAAAGCCCCTTTTGCTTCCCCGCCTTGGCCTCGATGCAGTGTCTCCCAGAAGATACAAAGAGCAATTTACCAATATGTGAAATTCACATTTTGCCCAGAGGTACACTGAACGAACAGAGGAAACAAGCCTGTTGGGACCGCATAGGATTCTGTTTGACTGAGAACTCCACACTAGGCCACTAATTGCCTGCAACTGATGGAGAAAAATGCTAGTGGAAATGTTAAACTTGCAGTGCATTATGGGTAGTTGACCTGGGTCGACTTAGTCTCGTCGGCGCCCTGTGGCACTGTTTCTTTTTTCTGTGTAGGTGGGGGTTATCAGAATATACAAGGCTTGTATGCATGTTCAGATGATGTGTAATAGAGAAGAAATTCTGCACAAACCCTTTATGGCTCTCACAACAGAGAAACGCTCTGATCCATCAGACTGGAATCAAAAGATTCAGCTGAATTGGTATCTAAAATAATGACCTGGGATTGTGCCAGACTGTGTAAAGATTGTTTTTTTTGTTGTTGTTTTTTTTCAATTTTTGGAGCCAATTTAATCACTTTTTTTTACCTCTGATGTCACCAGCAGGCTCATTTTAGGGGGTTGATGAAGGAGATGTGTTGTAAGCCTATGTCTCTGTGTGAGCAATTAAGGCTTCATGCTCCTTGTTGTAACAAATTAGTCCTCCCACTCACCTTGTTAAGTGTATATTTTGTGAGAAAATACAAGGGAAAAAAAAAACATCAGTTTATCTGCCCACCGTCCACCTTGTTAAGTCAAAGCACATCGCCTACAAGGCAGCAGTGGGCAGCTTCTCCAAGTAGCATCATTCAGCTTCTGAGTTTGTGTTTCTGAAACAGAGCACAGTTGATGAAACAAGAGGGGAAATGCAGGTGCACGAGTTTACTTCCCTCCGGGCCTCCCTGCTCCTTGTCGCACTGCTTCCTCTCTCCTTTAGCACAGAGGAATGCAGATAAATATTGATTAAGAGAGCGTTCAGAAGAAAACAATTTATGCAATGGAAGGAAATTAAGTAGTGTCTAAGCAAAAGAAAATTAGCGAGAAAGGGCAGCGTAATCCTTTAATTTAATTAGGTGAATTATAACAAAAAAAAACCTTTCTAAGTTTTTTTTTTCTTCTGCTCGCTCTCTCCCTCTTCACTCTCTCTGAAAGGCTTTCCTGCGGTTGCTAAGCAACAGGGAAACAGTTTTTCTTTGGTTTTACCAGCAGGTCCCGGAGGCTGGCTGGGAGAAGGGTGCACAGTGGAATCACTGTGGAGTCTGCCAGCAGCTGAGTGCATGCCTACAGCTGGGTCGGGTTGCAGAGCAGCCTCCCCTGCTCCCAATCACAGTGCCGCTGGGCAGACACCTGACGGTTTCGCTGAAGCTAACGATAGGAGGGCGAGCTTGTCGGCCCCCAACAGCAAACACAGGGTCACATAGGGGTCACAGTGATGAAACAGCATGATTCCTGACCACAGGGGCCTGACCAACAAACTCCCCAATGATGACAGCCTGTTCTGTGCATGTTGTTTTTGGAGGCTGAGTCACAAGTTGCATAGAGTTGCATAAAGTTGCACAACTTACTAAGTGTCTAACAAACATGACAAAAAATGATTTCACTAAGGGATTTTTGACAGGCAGTGGAGCACCTCACAATAGAAATCCTTTTTGCAATAAGTATGCTAATCAAAGCCTCTGTTGAAATGGATTCTACTGCTCTTTTATTATGTTGTTCTTTCTCTCTCCAGGTGATTGACACATTGTAATTTTGCTAATAAGTACCTCCACTGTCTGTTTCCTTCTTATTGTGTTAGTGCTACAATAGGCCAACTTGGCAGGTGTGCAGTGTTTGCTGAGTGCCCAGTATAGAAACTAATCTACTATTATCCTGAAATGCAGGCACTCCACATGCTGTGTCCTAACTGTCAGTCTCCACTAGTGTCCCCCAGGGGTCAGGAGCCAATCAAACCTTGCATTACTCATTCCCTCACTCCCTCCTAACCAATCATCCCCATCATTACTGGCCTGTCTATGGTTATTAAGATGTCTCTGTAGTTGCTCATTGCTTGAGGACCTTTTCCCATGATGCCCTGTGGCTGGATTTTTTTTAAAGTGCTCTTAAATGAGAGGATTTAATGTTTTCTGCAGAACATGAGGGCATGTCAATGCTCAAGCATGTTTGGGCCTGCTTTGAACTCATATACAAGATTTAAATGTAAAATATTTGTGCTTCCCTGTGGTAAGGCAGTGGGGCATCATGCCCTTGTAGCCAAATAGCGACTCCAGCTGGTTGTTCTTTGATGCTGGAAGCCATATAGGGAGATTATGTGAATTTGCATGTATTAAGCCCTCTTGGTGAGACCCTGGGCCAGCAGGTGTAAAGCAGCTGTTGAATAAACTGAGGAGAAAATGGGGATATAATTAGGAAACAATCATAAGAAAAGGCCAGAGGAATATATTTTGCATCTGCCAACTGCTGCAAACAAAGCCCGCATTGTGCTGAAACTTGTAAAAAGTTTCATTTTGTAGTGTTCTAGTTAGGCTTGTCAATGCTGGTCAGTAAAATGGGCTAGTGCTGCATTTACCAGCTGTTGTGTCTGTATTTGTGAGTTTCTCTGTGTGTAAGTAAGGCTGTGCTGCTGTTTGAGTAACAGATGAAAATTGCATGGCCACAGAGGTGGAGTTGTAGAAACAAGACAATATGTTGTGGTATAGAAGACACACACACGCTCATACAAGTCTGAGGATCTGATCATGATGCTGTATGTGAAGATGCGATTGGCTGGCATAGCCCTGTCAGCTAAAAGGATTTTTTCTTAGCTTTCCGCTGTAAGGCTGGGTGTCCATGACCTTTAACTCTAAAGTCTTCAGTGTGTTTGTTTTGCAGTGACCCCGGAACAAACACTTTTTTGTAGAATTACAAGACGTTCTTGCCTTGGCCCCATCGTTCCGCCTGACTTTGCAGTTGACTTAATTTGCCTCATCAAGTGCATAACACGGAGCTAATCTGACAAAATTTTAGTTACTTTTGAGAAGGTCAGCTGATGCACATAGTTGAGGACTGCCATGCTCTTCAGCAAGGCACTCAGCACACTGGAGCTCTCTTTTCTGAATATTATGTGTGTTTCTTTCAGCCAAGTCTAGTCAACTTAAACCAAGGCTAAATTATATATTTATTTTCTTCTTTCTTTTATGTTTGAAGAATTAAACCACACCTCACTGAGATATGACGCCAACAACATATACAACAAAAAATCATATCAAATAATTGGAATACAATCACACATGATTTTTTTTAAACTGTTATTGTTTATTGACTCTACAACATCATATTTGCGAGTGCCATGGCTTCCCAGGCCTTGAAGAACAGCTGATGGGCTAGTCAGAGGAGAAATGTAGTCAATCTCCAGTTGAGCTGACACTTTAATCATTTTCGAAAGTATGTCCGAATTTTTCATGAGCTCAACATTTCAAAATGCAAATAACTTGCTCTGTGCAATGAGCACACAGATGAGCAGAATGCATTATCTCCTTATGTGTATAGCATGAGTCAGACATGGCTATAGGCTTTGAAATAAAATTCACCTGCAACCAACCACACCAACCTTTGAACTGGGATCAGTTATAGTACAGTTGCGTTCTACTAGAAGATTTAGGTCTTTTTTCCCCAACACTATCCCCAGACAAGGATGTCCATAATGTATAATTCTGCTAATACCCAGATTACATTCAGCATATTTGAAATTCTTGCTTTCTGCAATATATTCACATGGATCAGGTTTAGATAATGGATCAAGCCACATTTTTCTCTTCGAACCAGACCCATGTCCGAGAGTGTGGCATCCAACCCAGACCTGACAAGCTTATAGTATATAACGTCCGAACCCGACCTTAGCCCGACACAGTTGAGTTTCTATGGTGTTGTTCCCCTTATCGTTAAATGAAGCAGACATTTGAGTGCTCCAGCCATCTAGCCTACGAGTCCAAACCTGAGATGGACCCAAACATGAGTTCTAAATTTTTGTCTAAACCCAACCTGAACCCCCAGGTAACTGATGGGTCCCGTCAGGCTCAGTTCAGGTATCCACGCTTTAGCCAGGTCATGATTATGGCAGTTTCTTTTTCAAAACCTGAAGCCAACAAATGCTAGCCTCACCATGCATTTAAAAATACTCCTTTCTTTCTTCTGTTAGTCTATCAGAGAGGTGACTGGCTACGTGTTGGTGGCTCTAAACCAGTTTGACTACCTGCCACTGGAGAACCTACGCATCATCCGGGGCACCAAACTGTATGAGGGTCGCTACGCCCTGGCCATTTTTCTCAACTACAGACGGGATGGTTACTACGGCCTGAGACAGCTGGGCCTGCGCAACCTTACAGGTAAGACTGATGACATGAGTGTTGTCATGTTTAATGGCATGCTGCATAATCAACACATCAACCTTTTGGCACTTATTTATTTGTTTCACTTCCCCTCTTATTAGGTAAATGGAGCAAATATACTAATGTGTGGGGCCTTTTGTTTTTACACCTGCAGTACATAAACAGATTTAATAAGGCATTTTTAATTAAGTCACAAAATTGGGACTCAACTTGTAAAGCTACATATCTACCACACTGGCAAATTAATCTTCTGTGTTGCTATACAGAGGGATTGAATGTTTGCAAAAAGTTGTTAATTACATTTTTGTTTACACTCTAAAAATAAACTTCTTTCATGGAAGAAGTTTTTGGTAGTTGTTTTATGTTTTATGGAACAGCTATTTTCTTTCTCATGTGAGAGGGTGTAAGATACAATGGATTACATTAAATTTTATTTTAGTAATAAAATAATCGGCCTTTGGGTCAGGACCTCTAAATTAGTTCATCTCTGCCATTTTTGGTGTTATCTACTGTTGAAGTGACCTTCCAGCTCCAGTCAAAATGTTTTACAGATCCACCGTCTTCCTGTTAATTTATATCTCACTGCTCATCCCAGATTTTCTCAGATTAGCCAGTTTCTATATGTAATCCTCACAGACTGAGCTGGAATGTCAGTCAGGCTACTAAAAGGTTAACTTTTCCAGAAGGTTAGAAGTCAGGTGTTGACTTTTTCTTCTGTCTTGGTGGCAGCATTACCATTGCTCTGGAAGAGAAACACAAGCCTTTGAAGTAGATGTACTGACTGATCATCAACTGTCACATATGATCTGATGAGCTCAGTCTGAGGGTTACTCTTTTTCTTTTATAGTGTGTTTTAGCTCTATTGATGCCTAGAGTGACAGGGAAGATACTGGATGAAGGTCAGAAATGAAACCGGAGTTCTCAAAGTCCAAGGTTGTATGAGGCAATGTTAGCTCTTGACAGGATGTATCGAATGTTTGAACATATTGTACAATTTATTAAACATGTTGAGCGAATCAAGAGATTTTCAGGAACAGAAAGATGTCTCACAGATACCCCGTTTACTTCACTCAGACTTCTGTGGAATCCATCCACCTTGCTCATTTAGTGTCTTACTAAGACCATGAGAGAGAGAATAATGCCTTTCTGTGTCTTTCATCTTGTTGAATTTTGGAGGAAATTAGCTGGCTTGAAAAACAGAAAAAAAGCATTGTTTTCCAGCATGGATGGAGCTAAATCTTTTAAGGCATCTGACCATGGCCAATAGAAAAAATCACGTCCAACACATATGTCCTCTAAAGTACAGCCAAAAACAAAGACAAATGTATGAGAAGCTGCCAATTGTCCCAATGATTTTTGTTTTTCATACAATTTTCAAAAAATATAAAAAACTGCTACATGTAGCACCTTTAAGGAAATACAGAAGAAGGAAGGGGTTACAAATTGGGCTTAATCCCACCATAGACTGACCATGTGGTATGCGTCCTAAACTGACACACCACCAGGACATCTCTCCTGTATCCCCCTTTGTTGTATTGTGCCTGTGGCTTTGGCATCGATCTGCTCGCTTTACACTGCTCTCCTGTGGGCACTGCAAATTATTTGGCATCTATCCTACTTTCCTTTGTTGTATTGTGCCTGTGGCTCTGGCATCGATCTGCTCGCTTTACACTGCTCTCCTGTGGGCACTGCAAATTATCTGGCATCTATCCTACTTTTCCCCCTCCTTGAACCGCCACCTTATTGTGGTGGAGGGGTTTGAGTACCTGAGTGATCCTAGGAGCTATGTTGTCGGGGGCTATATGTCCCTGGTAGGGTCTCCCAAGGCAAACAGGTCCTGGGTGACGGGTCAGACTAAGA
>NW_018128041.1:563107-573480 GCF_001952655.1 Monopterus albus
GAGGTGGCTCGGACAGCTGTTTTGGATGCCTCCTGGACGCCTTCCTAGGAAGGTATTCTGAGCATGTCCCACCGGTAGGAGGCCCCGGGGAAGACCCAGGACATGCTGGAGGGACTATGTCTCTCGGCTGGCCTGGGAATGCCTCAGCATTCCCCCGGAGGAGCTGGAGGAAGTGTCTGGAGAGAGGGAAGTCTGGGCATCTTTACTTAGACTGCTGCCCCCGCGACTCGGTCCCGGATAAGCGGAGGAAAATGGAAGGATGGATGGATGGATATCCTACTTTCCTACTGCAGGCAATTCTGTGTCAAATGTTTCACAGAGGAAGAAAATTAATTTCAGTGTAAAACAGAAGTGATACATCTTAAAGTCCTGGACCACACTTTGTAAGTTTTGGGAATTGAGCCCATTTGCAGCAAGTGTTCAACAAGTACAGTATAATCTTGTAGAAAAAAGTCATTGTAGAGAAACGTGAAGAGCAGACATTCATCCTGGGTCTTATTTCACTTTGCAGCAGTGATTTTATGATTGATGGTGAGGGATCAAAAAGTGATCTATGTTAAAACCCATGACAGTTTTAAAGTAATAAACAGAATTTTATGGAGTCTGAAGTCTGCAAGTTTTAAGGGCATTGTGACACCTAAGCTGCTAAAATAGTAAGGAGCCATTCATTTTCACTGCTCCTACAAAAGAGGGAGGCCTAACTGGACTCTTTCTGGATAAAACATTTTGCTCTTTTCTGTTGTTTTTTTTTCCATTTCTACCATCATGACTTTCTCGTCAATGTTCCTGTTATTTTTCAAACTTCCCTAATGAATGCTTTTTCTGTCGCAAACTGAAGACTATTTACTCTATTGTATGAAGGCCATGATATGCTAACCCCTGGACATAGGAATAAAGCTTAACCTCTCACACTAAGTTGGCATATTTGAAACGTATTAAAGCTCCAAACACTGCTTGAGGTTTTATGACGGAGATATTCACTCAGTAATTAACTACCATGAACCTGCGAACAAAGTTCCCTCAGACCTCCCTCTTACATGTTATTAATTCAGGATAAGATCCCCAAACCTCCCAAATAACAACAATCTGCAGTTATTGTTGCAGCTACCTCCTTAAACCCTCGATGTTATTGTACTGAGAAATTTGTATAAACCAGTACACTCTGGCTTTTTGAGGAAGTGTTAAATTTAGTCTGAAATAACCAATGAAAGCTGTGTCACTGGACACTTAATACCATATTTGTTTTGCACAGTATTTAGTTGACATAGAATGTTATTAAGCACGAATTCAGTTTTCCTAACTATGAGGCTCCATCGCAGCTCTATCATCCCTCGTTGACATCCATTCCTCCGTCACAGGCTGAAACCGCCTGCGGGGAACACCCACAGAAAGGTGCTCTTTCTCCCTCATCGACATCCATCTCACCCTCACAAGCCCGGTGTCTGTGAGGGAGGACCCCCAGAAGGGTGCTCTTCCCGTACTGCCTCTCCGCAATCGTCGGTCTCCTGGAAGTCAGACGGTCAACCGGACAGAGCCTCCGGCTGCAGCCATTAGAGATCTCTCCGTTCCTCTTTTTGCCTGGGTTTTTATAGGATTCTGATCAGTCATCTTTGTCCTTTCATCCAACCAGATGCCATCGTCGGTCTCCTGGAAGTCAGACGGTCAACCGGACAGAGCCTCCGGCTGCAGCCATTAGAGATCTCTCCGTTCCTCTTTTTGCCTGGGTTTTTATAGGATTCTGATCAGTCATCTTTGTCCTTTCATCCAACCAGATGCCGCAGTTTGCAGTTAATACCTTATTTGGCGTGCAAAGTCATATTCTTCTGAAATGTTGCATATTTTTTACTGTCACAGCTCAAGCCTACTACCAATAACCGGCCTCCGCCCCACTGTGAGCCAGCCTTGGATTCTACTTCCTCTTTCATATAAGACTAAAACCATCTTGATACAACAAACCCACATCTGATTGAAATATCAAAATTCCATCACAGCTTTTAACAGAACAATCAGAATTACACACTGATTTTACACAAAACTATCAATACCTTAAAATCAAAACATAAATCTTTATAGTTTGAATACTTTACTTCACTAAACATTGATTATCATTGATCAAACAATTATCAGTCAAATCTTTACTTTTGTGGGTGGAACATTCCTTTTCGTTACTTCCTCAGCATGTTGTGTGTCTCTTCTCTGTGCCGTGCACATATGAACTTTTGTAGTTCCTCCTTTCAGGGATGTGTGTCTACTTCCTCTTTTCTGTGATTCTTGCATTTTTCACTCTGAGATGTAAAGCACTTCTCCCCATTCTTTTAATACAATCATTTCACATTTTATTCTTACACATTCTCTAATGATTATTTCAACAAACACACACATAAATCATCTTATGATTAGCCTTACTCATTAAAAGCTTAACTTTCTAAGCATTCTGCCATAGCATTTTAATAATTCCTTTGTCTTCTCCAACCTCCCCTGGAACTTCCTCTTTCTCCTCTGCCTTCTCTGTATCTTGGTGCTCTTTGAGGATCGCTTTTACAGCCTTGCTGACATTATGTGCTACAATTTGGTTTGAAAGGATCCTGCACAAAGAGCATTAGAAATGTCACCCTTATTTCTGGGTTGGATTTTGTTTTAGTTCTTATTTTTTATTCAGAAGAAATGGCTTGAGTTCACACGTACTCCAGAGTATACAGTATATTCAGTAAACGTTTGTGAAATGATCATGACCTTTTTTTCATGTAAGTTGAAGATCACAATGGAAAGAGTAATTGTTGTATAATCAAATAATCATTTCAGGGTGCAGAAATGTATTCCTTATATTATTTAGGTCCGTAGTGCTTTCAGGCTCCTGAGTGGCTGCCTGCCGGCCTGAATGGCTAGCACGCCACATGTCCTATTTTAACACATTCTCAAGGCGGCTGCCTCACATAGCTAGCCTTTGGTCCATACCATCTGATCCCAGTGCACCCCAGTGCTGCAATTAAGGCACATCCAGCCATGCATACGGATCAGTGCTGTTCCTCTTGATTCCCTTCACTTCTGTGCCTGGGACATACGAAAAAGAAATTATTTCTTCTTAAAATCAGAGATTATTCTCCTTTCTTAATGATGATATTGAAGCTTCTACACACATTTACTTAGTTTCACTTATGAGGAAATGTACTCATTTGTAATTCATTATGCAGCCACTTCTGCCCTATCTAGAGGGGATGTACAGTACATGCGCAAATGAGAACATAACCAGCATTTCGTCCTGTGCATTATACATTAAACAACAGCTTTGTTGCTACTTTATCCCTCTGTGGATTGATTACACAGTAGAAGTCTACAGAAAATTTGGAATTTATTTACAACTGCAGAGTCAGTATGTATACAGCTGTGAGGTCTTTATAGTAGCAAGGATATTTGGTAATCTGTTTTAAAGAAACTCCTCTCATATGTACTTGTTCAGCTTCACTCTACTGTATAATAATCTTGCAGATTTTTAAACCTGAATAACCTATAACACACATACACAACACATGAATTGACAGCCACATGAACCGTGTGCACATACTGTATGTAACATGGCTCTGCTACACACTGATGCTGTGCTAATTACCCTGTGCTGTGCAGCAGTAGTGATAATAACCACCATAGAACTCTCTGATGAGGTGGCATGTATGAAGTCTTTTTCATATCCTCTATTTGTTTTTCTTTTTTTTGGCTTAACCTTTGCTTTGTGTTTTTTTTTTTTTTAGTTTTATGTATTTTTTCTCTGTGAAATTATGCATTTAAATGAGAGCCAAATGGCTCATCATGCCCCAAAGAGAGCTGTGACTCCAACTTCCTATCTGGCAGCAATGCCACCATACCCGTGTGCAGAAAGCAAAGCACCAGTTTCTGTTATTCCATTTCTTCTATAACATCTCTGCCTTCCTAACCAGTTCTGCTTTTCCTAATGCTCACTTTGACTGCAGTGACACTGCCATGGTTTCACACCCTGGCAAAAACTCAAATATTCCTTAATTTAAAGCTTATAATTCACCGCTGTTGTCTTGCTAATTGCAGCATTTTGGTGAGGGTTTCAAATGCATTTAGGCCAAATTACCAACAGCAAGCAGTTGCTGCTGAGACGAATTGATTAATACACTTTGTTATGATTAACCCCATGTTCACAAAGCAGTTTCATATTTTCACAGGTGCTCTGCTCAACTTAATCAGCAAGTGGAAATGTTCCTTTATGTTTAAGGTAATTTGCAAAGCGATGATGGGAAGAAATCAAAAGGACTGCAGCATATACTGTAGTTACTTAGAGAAACATAATGTGGGCTTTATTTAGCCCCACATATTATCTTAAGTAAACATTTCATTTTATGAGAATCAATATGCTTAAAAAGTCTATTTATTACTTATATATTTCTCAGCTACAGGTAATTAGCTTTTTTCCCTTAAGTGTTAGTTTCAGAAGTGTCGTAAAAGCAGAATTTGATCTATACAGTAATCCCCTCAGTGGAGAGTATAAAGACCCAGCACATCAGAGATATTACATTCTCTTCTTATTTGAAAAAAAGCACCTGCTTGAAAGGTGAATCTTACAGTACTGCAGCTCACATGAGGACTGCCAACTGATGTGTTGCCTTATGGGCAGTTAAGAGAGAAATGCATGTCAAGTCATGATAATGTTTATGTTTATTATAGCCCACTATCACAAATCACAAATTAGCCTCAAGGGGCTTTACGATATGTACAGCATGCAACACACTGTCCTTAGAGCCTTGAATCATATAAGGAAAGCTCCCACAATACAGGGAAAAATAGAAGAAACCTTAGGAAGAGCAACAGAACCTGATCCTGGAGGACAAGCCAACTTCCAGCCTCGTAGCCAGGTCCCAGGACGGCAGATGGTCCAGCACAGAGAATATGAGTGACACAGAGAGACAGGGAGCTAGAGAGTATTTGAACAAACAAGCAGGGTTAAAGAGATACAGTGGTTTTCAGAAGGCTAGTATTACTCTTGTCTGCAAGACAACATGAACTGTAACTAGGTTTAATGTAAATGATGAATGTTGGACACTTTGCCCTATTTATGAACATTCCGCTGCTAAGTTTCAGAAGATCCTGATTTCCCTCTTGTAAAAATGAAAAGGAGGCGGAAGCAGGGATCATGGTAATTGTGTTTGCAATTTGTATAGGAAAAAAAGACTTCCAAGGCCTTTTTACTTACCAAAAGCTGGTGGTGTGAGCTCCAAAAAGTGGTGTAATTACAGAAAGATCAAATAGAGCAAAAGCGGCTAATGCTAATAGCCCCTCTCACTCCGGACTGTTATGAAGAAGAGGGAAGGGGCCCATTAATAATGAATCCAGTGTCATCATTAAGGGGCCATATGATTAAAACATATCTCCCAGCTTCAAACGCTGCGTGCTACTCCGGAAGATGCTGGAGTTATGGATCTGTAATCTGAGAGAGTCCTTCAGTCTCCTTGTGAAATAAAGTTTTGCTTGTTTTCCTTCATTTTTAACCCTCTCCTCTTTTTCAGTGTTGAAACACAAAGATTCCTTAAAAAATAAATAAAAAATAATCGCCAGTGTTCAGTCATGTAATGAGACATTTCTTTGATGTGACCTTCCATGTTAAGGCAGGTTAAACGTCATCTCTGCTGTACATTCCACACACACAGCCCAACCAAAAAAAAAACTAAAACCCTGCCTCCCGTTGTTGCTCAATGCGTCTTCTGAAGAAAAGACAAGATAAGAACAGGTTAAAAAGGGTGACATTCATTAACATGAACACACACAGCATGTCTGACTGCACAGTTTATCTACTTTCCCATTTGTTCACACTTGCAGCCAGAAGTCATTGTAATGCAATGACTGTGCTCAGTTTTATCAGTGCTGTGCTGTCAGTGTTGTGCTGGCATTGGTGTTTCATGTTCAAATCCTTTGACGAGGAGACCCAGGGGGCTTCAGGTTTGTCTCCATTAGTGGGTGTGGGAGGTCTGGAAGAAGGGCTTAATGATCTCTAATGGAATAGTAATGGTCCCCCGGGGCAGTGTGTCATCTGCCCTGTGCACTGCTCTTTGATGTTCCAGTTCACTTCCACTGGCTGACACACTGTGTCTTCTGTGGGTTAGTATGGGCTGACCTTGGCTAACTGAACTACACTACACACAGGACAGAACTCTCAGTGAGTTATAATTCCCATTGTTCCTAATGCTGTATAATACCACCGCTGAAAGGACTCCTCATGAACCTCCCACAGTCCAGAATTTGCCAGTCCTGTTTTAAGTGTTCTCTCAAGTAAGTGAGAAATTAGCAAGCAGCAAGATCTATAACTAATATCTAAAAATAATATCTGAAATAACCCTGAAGGCTTAGTCAGCATTTTTAATAATGTCAACCACTTACATTGATCTGCAAATATAGGTTCAGTTAACCATTATACAGTGACTTGTCACTCTCTGCAAGCATACAGCAGGCGTAGCATGACACAGATTAGTGAGTCACAAAAGTTAGGACTACTTACACTCGCTAACGTAATGCAAACACATGTTTCTTTGCATACTTTCATTAGATATGTTGCACACATACAGTCCATATTAGAAGACATGAAGGTGACCTTCTGGCAGCAAGAAAAGGCACCTCACTTGCTTGTTATGTTTGATAAGGATAATAATAATCACCTTTATTTGGCCAAGCATGTTTCACACACAAGGAATTTGTTTCCGGTACAGAACCGATGGCAGCCATCTGCTGCGCCAACTCACACCAATGGCTCTAACCACTGGGGGCAACTTGGGGCTTCAGTGTCTTGTCCAAGGACACTTCGACATGTGGACTGCAGGCACCGTGATTCAAACCCGCTGGTTTGGAGATGACCGCTCTACCCACTGAGCCACAGTCACCTCACAAAACTGAACTACATGAAAAACAGAATTAAAAAATAAAATGAAATGTAGTCCTCCTGCCTTGTGTGCCTCAAAGAACCCCCGTTCTGTTCAGGGTGTAAGTGATGGGTGGAGATGAGTCAGCATTTGGAAATCCCACCTAATCAAACCAAATAGCCATGACTTCATCAGACTTGCACATTCGAGCTGAATTAATTTTTCAGAAGATTAGAATCACTTGTGACTAGACTCTTGTGTCCCACTTTTAAAATGATCTGAATCACAAGTTATAAATGCAAAAAAAGAGAGAAATAAATCATGAAGCTAAAACAAGGCTATCTTTGGTTGCTGACATTCTGACTATGGGAGGTTTTCATTTAACATCTGCATGTTTGTCTCGCCATTTGTATGAACTGGGGTCTGAATGGTGTACCATTCGTGTGTGTCTGCATTTTCTGTACTTTGCTTGACTTCGGTAAGCTTTAATGACATTTTTGGATGCCCAACCTCGATCCAAGATCATCTTGAGGTCTGCTGTGAAACTTACACTCCAAACTGCAAATCCATTAGTGTCAAGCACAGCCAGTCATTATCACTGATGAGTATGTCTGTGCAACTCATGTGTTGATGAAATCACATAAACCAAAGCTAGAGTCAGGAAGAGGGAGTGGAGTCGTGCTGGACTGGCTCACAGAACCTCAGACTAAATATGCCATAGAACCAGATGGAAGCAATTTACTGGTCATAGCTGAGTTGTTGGTGTGTGTGTGTTGTTTTACTTGCTACATAATGAGGACCAAAACAAGTTTATTTATTTATTTAGCTACAGAGTGAGAACATTTGTCTAAAGTGAGGACATTTTAGCTGGTCGGGAAATGTCTTTTTGAGAGTTAAGACTTGGTTTTAGGGTTCAGGTTAGAATTAGGTTCAGATTAGTTATTAGGGTTAGGGTTAGGTTTGGGAATTTAGTTTTGATGCTTGAGGTTAGGGAAAGGGGCTAGGGAATGCATCATGTCAATGACTGTTCTCACAAAGATAGAAGTACAAGTGTGTGTGGGAGTCTGTGTCCAAAATTACCCAAGTGGAGGAATGAGCGCTGCAGCTCTGTACAAGAAAATGACAAATTGCCCATTTAGCCCATTGTAAGTGTCAGTTTTAATGCAGAGGGTTAGCTTGGTTTCTGGCACTTCTTAAGCCTTTTGCTCCGTCAAAATATATAACAACTTGAATTTGAATTACAAAAGTCCTGTCAGACAAGTGGCCTGTGTTTGTGTGTATATGCTTCATCACAGGACATTAAAAATTTAAAGGAACTTAGCAAGATTTTTTCTTGTTTCCTGACTCAAGAGTGGACATTTAATAATAGCCTGCATTTCAAGTTATGAGCTGAGCTGCTCAGCAGTTTTACTGTCTTGATGGCTCCCCTATGGTCCATTCACAGTGCCCTCTAAATTTTAGTTTGATGTTCTTAGCTTGGCCAGTTGTACTAAAACACAATTTCCAGCACAATAACAGAGTGGAGAGTGGACTGTTGGGGTAAGTCCACTGTAAAACCGCCTATCACTACTGTTGTAGAAAAACAGCATAGGACAGCATTTCTGGGGTTGTTTGTACTTTGAGACTGTACCATACAAGTTATTTGATAAGTGAGTTGCTTGACCTTTGGGTCACTGAAACCTATTAAAATCTCAGTTTAAAAGGTCAGACACACACGACTGGTAAAAGTTCTTTTTTTTTTTTTTTTTTGCAGATTTCTGGCTTTTTGAGAGCTTGTTGAATTTCCAAACTTGACAAAAATGACTTCAGTGCTTGTAAACTAAATTTACAATTTTGAAAATCATTTACTTCTTAACAAAGTGATAACTGTTGACTGTTAATAGATTCTGCACTATTCCCTCCACCAACACAAACGCACATTAGTGTTGATCATTGCCGACCACTGCCGTTTGTTAGCTTATTAGTATTCAGCAGCTCTCTCATCTCTTTGGCTGGCTTGTTTGTTTGCCTGTGCTGATTGGAGGGCCTCTGGTTAATTCAAATGCAGGGAAGCGGTGACAGAGGAGGGCTTATTAGGGCTGTGAGCCCATCCTGCCTTAAGTGCAGAGTCTCCAGTTCCATTTTCATTTGCCTCCATTATTGAATTTGTTAGCTTCTCATTCACACTGATTGCATTTTGTGTCACCCCTAAAAAAAAAGCTCCCCACCCCAACTGTGTCACTCAGAGGAAAGACTTAGATTAGACATGAAAGTAATGAGTCAGGTAAAAGTTTAGAGATTGACACTACAGTATTTTTTTCTTTGTCGTTTAATTTTGAAGGCTTTCTTTTTATTAGGTGTTTGCCAATCCTGTGCAAAAGTTTTCCTGATCATGATCTCTGTGTACCCTGTGGGTGTATTTTGGTAGGAGAAGGAGTGAGTGCAAGAAACCATAGCCAAGGAGAAAAGGAGTGTTTATGTCTGTGTGTGTGTTTATAAGATGGAGAATGAGCCTGACAGACGGGTGGAGCAAGAGTGGGAGGAGGAGAAGAAGGAGAGTGATGGCAGGGATTCATTTAGCATCCATTGAAGCTTTAGATGTAAAAAAAAAAAAAAGTGTCATCTCCGCCTCCACCTTTTAGCTTCTTCCTCCAGCGCCTACACAGCTTCCATAATCTTCTAACGTGAAGCATTTTTCATAAGGATCCATCGCAAAACAATATTATTCGAGACTGCGAAATTTAATCAGGGGCTTTAAAACACAGTTATGGTTATCGGGGAGGACACAGCAGCGGTGGGGGGTGGGGTGGGGGGTGGGAGATGGAGAGGACCTCCCCCGCACTGTTTGCACCTCAGCACTCCTCTCCCATTTGTCACTGAGCACAATATCTTTTTGGCTGGCAGAGCTAATAATGGAGAAGTGGGGAAATGGGACTCTGGAGACCCACCTCCGCCTCTCTGTGAAGATCAGATAAGTTCTTCTCAAGTCAAAGGCCCTGAGCCACTGTGGATTGGCTTGTAAGGACTGTGTCATTTATAAAACACAGCACACTCCTTTGACAGCTTTTTAGGTGTGTGAATAATGTAGCACTTTATAAAATGTGCAACTGCAGGAGCATAATGTTTCCCCTACTGGAAAGAAACATTCCCCTCTTTGCACTTTGAGAAGTTCATTTCATTTTGGTCACTGGTACCACCAAACTCCTTTTACCAATGGTTTTGCTTTTTATGCCTCGAGGCAAGCTACTTGTTTTTTTTAATTTATTTATTTTTCTGTCTCTGTTATCTTGGCCAGGGGTCCCCAACCCCCAGTCCCTGGACAGGTACCGGTGCTGTGGATTCTTTATTCTTGATTTATTCTTTCAAGCATGTAAAACAGTTGATATGACAACACACATAATTTTACACATAATCCAATATCAATTTGCTTATACCTAGTACATGCTTGAATGGAGTAGGAAGAAGTCAGACTTATCCAGTCCTACCCCATGACATCATCTTACCATCATTGGTTTGCAAGCAGTA
>NW_018128041.1:574389-585530 GCF_001952655.1 Monopterus albus
TACCGCACTTGGCTCTGGCACGCCATTTTACACATCAGCGACACAAGCTAACCCTTTAAAGAAAATGAGCCAAAAACAAAATTCACTGGAGAGCTTTTTCGGGAAGGAACGAACAAACAATAGGACAAAAGAAGGGTCACAGACTGCCAGCAAAAAGAAAGCTGCATTTAAAAGACAATACCATGATTCCTACCTAAGTTACGGGTTCATCGCAACAGGTGATACACAAGCTCCACACCCGCTATGCATAATTTGTGGTGACCGACTAGCTAATGAAGCCATGAAACCCTCAAAAATGCTTCGCCACATTGAGACAAAACACCCTGCGTTAAAAGACAAGCCCTTGAAATTTTTTTCTAGTTACAGGGTAACAAGCCCAGGGCTCCCACTGACTCTGCATTATGGTGAGTTGATATTATACTGTAGAATTATTGTAATTGTCTAATATAAAGTGTAATTGTTGCATTCAGATTACATACTATGAACTGACAAAGGTTTTTGTTACCCCTGCGCCTCTACCCAGTCCATGGAAAAATTTTCATGCATGAAACTGGTTCCTGGTACAAAAAAGGTTGGGGGCCGCCGATCTTGGCAATCTGCAACCATTTATCTACCAGTGGCTTGATCGCAGTCTGGAAACTTGACAGTTATTCATGGGATTTGAGAAGTCGTTTTCACTTAAGCAACTACTTTCTCAAAAGCCTCTGGTTTTTTCCTTTTTTCCTTTTTGAGAGTAAACATGCTTGGAGGCATTGTACAGTGGAGTGCTTCACAATTACGCACACAGGGTTTCCTTAGGGACCAACTGCTTGTTTTCCAGTCAAGTCATGTATTTACCTCAGATCATGGGTTTCTTAGCTGTACTCTAAATTGACTGAGGAGAGAAATCCACAACTTCATTTAATTACGAGTGGGTTGGTTTTGGTGAGATTTAGGAGGTGCAGACACAACATTCGGACCATGACACACCTACATATGCCCCATTTATCCATCCCACTAAGGGACACACAAATGTCTTCCACTTATAAAGAGTTCATACTGTATGTGCAAGTCTGTTTTATGAAGTCATCTATTTGTTGTCTTTAGCTGGAGTGTAGTTTGTTGAAGACAGTATGTTATGGGCATTAAAGGCATAAGATGAATATGATTTTCACACTATTATGGGGAACCGAATGTTTTAGTGTTCCCCTAGTTCAACTGATCCTGTTGCAGCGTTCTCCTGTGTATGTGTGTGAAGTTCAGTATGCTTTGTGAAAACCTTGTGACAGACGCCTTTTGGTCCAGAGCAAGGCAGCTTCAGTGGCTGGGCTGTTTTTGTGTTATCTTTTTAACCAGTTTTTGGAAGCTTATGTTATTCGTTAGTTTATGTCCACCTTTCTGTCTTATTCTGTCTCTGAGAATTATAATGTCTACAGATGGGTATCCTTAAAACATTATTAGCTGAGGGAAACTGAAAATGTTGCTCAGGACAGCAGAAAGAATTTCAACAATCTTTCTCTTTCTCTCTGCCTTTACTACATTTGCTCTCATGTGAGTCATTATTTTCCAGAGTTGCAGATTTGTTGCCATTTCAGTTGTGTAATGTTCATCGGAGTTCCCTGAAGAGGTTGCACTCTAAGAAAATGAAGGCAATTTGTTTCATTCCCCAGTTCAGCACCTTCTGTCATGCCAGCTGTCTGCACTGTGTCACAGGCCACATAGAGCACCAGCAACTGATGCATGTAAATGACTCTTAGACAACACAGACACACAGTAAATTATCAAATAAAGACTTTGCGGGTTGCTAGAATAAGAGCATTTGCAGATATAGAGATGTTTTGCATAGGGGATAATTATTGCAACATCTATGTATGCTTTCTCATGTTGTGTTTACCTCGTATGCCTGATAAAAGGTCTCCTATGTTCAGAAGCTTATACATATAAATGGAATACAGAGATCATAGTGTATACTGTCTGTAATAGTCCAAGATGTCTCTGCACTTGCATTAAATAAATGGCACTACTTAAGGATTTATGGCATATACTGTAAAGGAACATGGACTTTTACTGACATTTCTTGATAGTGCAGTTGTTCTTTCTATAAAGATGGTGCATTCTACTTAATTTTATATTTTGTGGGAAAAAAATCACTAGGTGCTTCCCTTGGGACTCTGCATTTTCCTCTCAAGGGCTGAGTGATTAATTGGTATCTGTGTGCTAAAGCCTCTGCTTAACTCTCCAGTTCAAGGCTTTGTCTGATCCAGCTGAGCTCCAAGATGCTTTTTGCTTTTGGACAAGTGATGTTTATTATTATGGGGATTTTTTTATGTCTGTGTGCAGCACTTCACATGTTCACCTGAAAATTGTAGAGATATAAAATGCTATTTGTCTGTCTGTTTTGTACCTGTAACTTGTGTGTGTTTTGTATGTGTGTGTGTGCGTGTGTGATGGTGTGATTCAAAAAAACGTGGGCATTCGACTGTGGAAAGCAAGAGTGATAATCTCGATTACTTTGTTCCCCATGCTCAGCAAGTCGGCCCATCACCAAAGTAAGAAAGCACATTTCACACAGGAGGGGATGGGTGGGTCTGAGGGGTGTGTGTGGCGTGGAGGACGGCAAAGATGGTGAGATGATACTAATACAAAAGAGCAGAGTGGATGCCTCGAATGCATTCTGCTGCAGTTGTATGATATGTGACACATCCACCCCTGAGACAAGACAGTAACGGCAAACCCATGAACTCATCAGTCGAGGACGGATCACTATTATGGCCTTATTCATCAGCATAATTAGGGAGAGAAAGAGATGCAGCACAAGTGGCTAGCAGCACTGATGAAAGCTCATCAGCAGGCTCCCTATAGAGCTATGGCCACTGATTGGTGCTGGGGCCATCACTGCCTTGAAAATACTTCAAAATAGAGGCTCCTCGCTCTGCTGAACGACAGTAAAATGAACTTAATTGGCTTGTAAGGGCAGCTAGGCACAGGGATCATTTTCACTTCCTTAAGAATCTGTGCACTGACTGGTCTGTTTTCTATTTTGAGCGGGTGTGATGCACAATACAAACAAATGTTCCCAAGAACTTTTATAGCACATTAAATTTTTGCTCTTACCTTGAGCTCTTAAAAACCACTCCTGCCAAATTCTGTTGTTCTTTTTTCATAGCGCTACAATTCAAGGGTCACAGAATATTGTCAGGGCACTCTGATTGTCTTTGTACTTCTCACCCTTTGTTGCTGCTAATGATCCAGAAATGAAGGCCTATTTTGGCCCTACTTCTCTGTGGAGGAGAGTGGTAGCTAAGTGCCAAAAAATGTTGAATATAAATGTAAAACCAAGGGTGTAAAAAGGTCACTTTCTTATCTACTTCCACGAACATTATCAGGTTTCCTCAAGTGCTCAGTCATTAATTTTAGACTAGTGTCGTGCCCTTTAATTGGTTAGATTATCAACCTTAATGCCAGCACCCAAGCTTGTTTCAGGTCTAATTTTATTTGTGTTCTACAAAGATCTAATCTGTAAATCATTAGTGTTACTGGGTGAAGAAACAAAGATATACAGTATTTGAGAAAAATATAAAAGTATGACATAGCAATCAGCCAGTTTTGACATATAGTTAAATAGTTGAGGATGAAAACACAATTATGTTAATAAAAATAGGTGTGCATTCTCACATCTTTGGAGCACAGACAGACAGCAGTGAGAAGCAGGAGGAAAGGTTTGCTTATGTATTCACACCTTTAGACATTCAACAGTAACAGTATGCTAACCCTTCTATGGCCTATTTATTTTTATCATATCTACTTTTGTTGTTACTGTGTAGTCTTATTGCTTAACTCACCATTGTTCTTACCTGAGCAAATGTTACATTCCAGTTTTGATGAGACTAACAAGGTGAAAATGTAAGTATCTTTGTTGCTGAAGTTAGAAGCTGGCTTTTGATAATTTCAGTTTACTTTTAAGATGTTTTCAGTGAAGGGGAAGAGAGACAATAAATGCATTTTGTGAAAGTGAGGCCGTTAAATACAGCCACCAATTCATCGTTTTAAATAATAAAATTCTCCACACCATCTTCTTCTCCAGTGATCACCTCATATCCCACTGCACAGTTCACCATCAGATCTAATCTGTGATTCAACATGACATTTAACTTTTGCATGACCCCCCCTCCCCCATATCACAGTGGGACACTTCATTTCACTGGCAGGAGAGATGTAGTGAAATGTTCCACTAGAAGCAGTTTGAACCAAACATGACCTGAGCATATGGCAATGGAGCCCTGAGCGGCCACATACAGGCATGAAACGGCATTGTTGGGAAGTGTGTCACCAAGCACAGCACTCTGCAGGACTACCCGCTTACTGCCTGCTTTGGTCCAACAGATAGACTGTCAAAGCTCTTCAGAGCTCTTTTGTGTGATGTCAGTTCTTTTTAAAGGCTGAAAGGTCCATCAAAGCATATTTTTCAGTCTGGCAGCCATCTACAGTACTGACACTGCTCTTTTTCAGGTCAAATTATGTCTATTTGGTCAACAGAAATTAAATTAACAGTAAAAACGGCTCCTTATGGCAGTGAAAAATTACTTACAGCAGAGCTATAGACACGCATGAGGTTCTCTTTGTCATTATAGTAAAAGGGGTGAAGTCTTCCTCTTGTGCTTCCAACAGAAACCTTTCACAAACAGGAATAATGCAAATTCTAGCATTTTAGTGCCAAAGTTAAACAAAGATATATTTCTCAACATCTTTTCTCTTCACCACTGTTTTGTAAATATTTAGAGATTAAGGTACAGGCAGTGGCTCTGCCCTTCAGTGACACTATTAAGCACATAATGTCTGCAGTTCTGAAAGGGGGCAACTGTGGTTCAGTGGGGAGTGCAGAGGGTCGGAGGTTCGAATTTCAATGTCTGCCATTAAAGTGTCCTTGGGCAAGACACTGAACCGTTGCCCCTGATGGTTAGAGCCATCGGTTGAGTTGGCACTGCAGATGGCTGTCTCGGTTCTGAAACAAATTCCTTGTGTGTCACATACCTGGCCAAATAAAGGTGGTTATCCTGAAGTACAGGGAAACTGAGACATTTTGTTTCATCCAGTCATAAATAACTACAGTGAACATGCCACTTCCAGTTAAGCAAATGAGCTTTACTGGAAAAGATGATCAGATAAATTATTTTTACATTAGAGCTTCAACTCAAAAGGCTTTTATGAAGTAATCATTAGAACATTACATCTGTATTACACAGCAGTACCCTTAAAACTCTGTGTAGTATACATTTAAAAGAGGTTTGCAAATGATTACTTTGAAAAACATCTTTTGTCCAAAGTAATTTTGTTAGGCTGACCTCTTCTCTTTCACCCTTATGCTGTTCACTCCTCATATCACTGTTCTCTTCCTCCACCACTGCCTTCTCTATCTCTCACCCCTCCAACTCCTCCTGCCTTGTCCTCCAATGCAGGATGATAGCTTTTATGACTACCTCGTGAATCACAGGCGTGCGGAGGGTGAGGATCAGGTGGGGGGAAGGGGGATGTAATGGGGCTGGTCAGCTGTAGATCTTTCGCCCGGGGTGGGGGGATGGGGGCTACTAGGGAAGAGGTGGGTGGTGTCACAGGACTGTCACCTGTTAATGAACGACCTCCCGATACAGGCTTGTCATCTCACAGGAAGAGTTAGTGCCCTTGCCTGGACTGACAGCAGAGGAGGCAGTTTGTCTCATGTCGAGCAGGGGCTCTCTGAACACAGGCACTAAAAGAGCATTAGGGACAGTGCTGGGTGGGTTGAACAGAAAGACGGCTTCTCATAAAATAGGAAAATGGATTAGCTCTGTCAAACCTCAAAGATTTCAAATGTAGAAATGATTGCTTCATACTTTTTATGAAAAATGCTTTCTTGATTTGTTATTCTTAAAAGTTTACCAGCCTTGTGTGCTTCTTGTTACGCTACTGTCACACACCCAGACAGCAGCTTGACAAGCATGAGATTTGGAGGACATCTGAGATTATGGAAATGATGCCCCCTCTGCACTTTTTTAACTCATGTATAGCCATGCTGGTGGTGTGACTCTAGAGAAGTTGGTGCTGGTCTGTTGGTTAGTCAGTATCTCAGCAGCTGCTGGATGCATCGCCATGAAGTTTGCCACATACTGTATATCCATATTGCCCAGAGGATGAATTTTCATGACTTCGGTGTTGCTGTTACTTTCCCTCTATTTATCTTGTGCCATCATTAGGTCAGAAGTGAATGTGCATGTTACATACAGTCAGGTGTAGGAAGAGCTCCATCATCAGGAGTCGTCTTGTCCCATGCACACAACTCTCAAACAGCTGGCTGGTCTGAGCCTTGGCCAGACCACAGTGACTTGTACAAACCACTGGCTCTGTGAGACTGTAGGTGTGTAAACCCTGTAGTCTTGACTCTTCATGTGTTTCCAGCTGACCTTTTCTTTGTTTTATTATTAGGCACAGTGTACAGTGTGTGTCTTCAGTTATGTGTATGCCTGAACAAAACTGTGGTATGATATTTTAAGGACTGAAGTGGCACAACAGCAAAACCCAGTATCTTGTCAGGGTGGCTTGAGGAAAGCCAGATAATTAGGTAATGGATAATCAAGGAAATTACACATACAAATAGAACTGTTACAGAAAATTATATGCTTTTTTAGTATATTGCTATATTCTGTATTATGTAAGAAAACCTTTTAATCTTTTCAATTGTGTAATACTGTATTGCTGCTGATTTCAGCATCAAAGCATGCTGACAGTGTGATCCACATTATTTGAATAAAGCACAGCCTGTCTGTTTTTACCCACCATCCATGAATGTAAAACACCCCCTGATAAATTGTCCATTGTGACAGGAACACGATTACATGAAGCCGCGGCTGTAGGCCACTGAGCGGGCAGACAGAGTGCCATGTCACCTCTAAGGGGACTTTGAATAAATGTCCCCATCTCTACCAAGGCCCACTTCCTTAATCAGGGTGTCGCATGGTAATGATTAGCTTCCTGTGTGTGCTTCTCAGCCACTGAATCGCCTGCATAACTCATACACTGTTAATATTCTGCCTAGGGAGGTAATACCCCTCTTTACCTTCAAATAATCCAGCCCTAATCTAAACTACATTGTTACTTCCCTATATTAAATTTAATTTATTATGAGTACTAGCATCTGTCAACTGTAATCTACAATCTGTTTGTGCTTCATGTTCAAGGAGAAGGGGAATGCAAGGTAATTGTATCTAAATCCCTCAGCTATGTTAGATAATACAGTCAGCTGGTGTCCCAAAGAGAAAGAGACATTGGTGCTGGGTATTGTTTCTCTTCTGCTTTGGGTCATGGGATGGAAGGATGGGGGATTACTGCAGCATCATTTCATTTTATGTCCATATCCAAAACCTGGATTAGTAACACAGAGAGGGATTAGAATTTATTACCGTACTCCATGCGCAGGCATCTTTTAAGGGCACTGGTCCTTGAAAAGAAACATATGCTGAATAAGGACCCTGCCTTTGTCTTTGGTGTGTTGGCTCTTACTTTGATAGAAGGATACTATGTCAAGAGAGATGTGATCCCTTGTTTTCTGTGAGTCAGTTTAATGATTTCAGTTCTTAATGATAATGGTGGTACAGTATAAAAACACTTCTGAAAAGGTTCTTTGTATTCAGAAACCAATGAGATGCGAGATTTAAATACATCTAAACCCTCTCTCAGTCTATAGCATGTTCTCTCTGAAAGAAACCTTTAACCAGTCTTCATTTACTGAATTTCATGAACATTATCCCTCATTTAGGATTTGAGTAGATTTATTTATCCCCTCCAGTTTACTTTTCAGTTTTAATTAACAAACGAGTATCTTACACTGATATTCAAACTCACTGTCTATAAATCTGATTCAGTTCAGGGAACACTCTATGCATCATGGTACTCTGACACAAAGGAGCAATGGGAGTTAACCTTGAAGTATAGATTTTCTGCCATCATTTACTACATATCCATGACTATGTGCTCATTTCTTTCTTTCTGCCTCTTTGTTCCCTCCCTGTACAGAGATATTGAATGGAGGTGTTTATGTTGACCAGAACAAATTCCTGTGCCATGCAGACACGATCCACTGGCGTGACATTATCAAGAACCCCCAGGCAGAGCTGCTAGTGGTACCGTCCAACAACAGCAACCTCGGATGTGAGTACATGGGCTGATGAAAACTGCATTTTTAGGTATCTTCTGTGAAATGAGAAGCCAATCTACATGTCAAGATACTGTAGAAATACATGCAAACATACACACCAACTCCTTTCCCAACAGCAGCAATTGTGTCCTACCCTTTTTGTTCATTCTGTTTGCCTGGTGGACATAGTGTCAGATCAACGTGTGAACCTTTATATTGTAGTGGTATGGTAGTGGCTCTGCAGCGAAGCCCATGGAGCTGCTGTCTGTTGTGCTCATTTTAAATCTCAGTGAATGTGACAGCTGGTTTGAAGCTGCCCCCGATCCCTCCCATCCCTCCATGGCCCTTGCAGTCCCTCAGCTCCCTTGGCTTTGGACATAACAGGCATCACTGTCCAGCGGACATTCTGTGTCAGAAAAACTGGCTGTTAAAGACAGACTCTCAAACTTTACTGCACATTTTTCAATGAGCCTCTTGCTCATTTTAAGGGAGAGACAGGAAAAGCATTGAAGTTCCTTTGGGCGTTCTGTATCAAAACATGTAAGGGTGAACAATAGGGACAGCGGATGCTCCAGATAACGAGCAAAGACATCAACAATGGTGGAAATGTTGAGAGCTTCAATGATGAAAAGGCCTGGTGACCTTTCTTTCCTTACAGACTGAGCAAAACAACATCTGTATAGTGTTGACTCGTAACATCAGTGGGGAGTTATGTAAAACTGGTTACTCTAAAATAAAGGTTTGCGAAGACACTTGAAAGTACATTATGAGTAAAACATTGCTATTTTGTTGATTAGATGCCACTGATGTAGGAGGAGGCAGATGAAAAGCATCAAAGAACAGAGGAGGTGGGCTAAAAGATGACAAGAGAGTGTGTGGGAGTTGAGGTTGCCAAATTGGGCCCCTTTGCCTAGCCGTAGTTAGTATTTAACATTAACAGCCCCACAGTGGGGGTGGTTGAAGGGGCAGGGTGACAATCTGCTGCTCTATTCCTCTTACTCTGTAATTAACCCATAGTCAATTAAGTCTTGTTGATAGGCCACTGGCAGATGAAGCCTGTGAGCGCTCTGTCAGGTCCCCCTTTGCCTGTGCGAGTGCTTGATGGAAGGGAGTAGAAGCCTGTCTTTCGTGCTGTTGTTCTCTAAAGGCCACAAGTCCCCGCAGTCATTCTGGCTCTGTTTTTGGATGAGCAGAGGAGATTCGACAGATTGCTCAATGTCACTTGCCTGGGAAGTATTAGGGGTGTGTGCGAGGAGATGATGGTGTGTGTGTGTGAGGAGATGGTGGTGTGTGACGGGGCTGTTCCTCTATGTGTGTTTTTGTCAAAACTACATCTGAAGTTTGCTGAGGAGTTGTCTGATGCACAGCGCCTATGTGTTTGTGTGTTCTGCAGGCAGACGTTGTCATCGCTCATGTAATGGACGTTGCTGGGGCCATCAAGAAGACCAGTGTCAAACCTGTGAGTGTGCACATGCACAAACACACATACATACCCACAGTTATCCTGGAATACCACAGGCCTGCTAACAAGGATGTAACAGATTTAGGTACTGACTTAAATGAATAGTTTTACATTTAGGGAAATAAGCTAAGTTAGACTAACCACTGCTGAATCCAGCTCCATACCTAATGCATACACACGAGACTGATATCAATCTAATCATTTCATTTTCAGGAAGAACATGTTAATTATGAGCTTCTGCGCCATCATCTGACATTGAGTAAATGAGCCTGTGATACAGTATTTAGGGGTGTCCCATAGCTGAGTGGTTATGGTGCAGTGCACTATATACTTGTCAAAACTCCATCTGAAGTTTGCTGAGGAGTTGTTTGATGCACAGCGCCTATGTGTTTGTGTGTTCTGCAGGCAAGTATATAGTGCAGTGCACTATATACTTGGCAGCACACTGCATGCACTATGTCGACTGCCATCATTTGTTGCAGGTCTCCCCACTGTCTCACTTGTTTCCTGTCTGCCTCTTCATGATTCACTGTAAATAAAGGCTAAAAGCCCAAAAATATAACTCTGAACCAGTATTTAGATTATAGTGACGTCCTCAAACACATTGAAATCCAGGCTCATGAGATTCTGTTAAGTTTGTATTAGTTTGCAGTTAAATTGAGGATGCTGCCTGCTTTAAAATAATCTGTTTTAACATAGATTAGTTTTGTACCTCTGTGGGTCCTTGGGTTTCCGTGTGTTTTTAGCTTTTTCTTTCTATTTTATTGAACCCCACAATAATCAAGGTCAAGTAAAAAAAAAAAAACGTGAAAAGAAATTACTTTTCTTTAGTGAGGGGTGAGAGGAGGACTTGGTGACCAGCATAACAGAATCAAAAAATGCATATAAATAAACTAATATTTGCATACCACACACTTAGCAATTAATAAATATAATAGCATCTAAAACAACAGAGAAGAGAGGAAGGAGGGCTACTGGAGAAATGTTAATTCTCCATATAATTACAGGATGTTCTACTCATGTCATAAAGATTTAGAGAAGGATGAGCCTGTTTTTCTCAGCCTAACACAGACAGAACCTTTTTTTTCCACTGCTGCATCATTATGTTCCCAACCCAGCAGAGAGGAAGCCCAGCATTTTTTTATGCCTCAAGCTCCTGCTGGCTGGTTGGCTGGTATATCCCCTGTACCAGTAATGTGTTGGAGGCTGTTCTTTAGCACATGTATCAGACAACTTTGATGCAATGCAATAGGTACTAGCCATGTCCAAGTATAGGTACTGTACTTGTAATAGTGACTAACTGTTCAGCATTAAAATGCAGGGGAAAACATGAATTGCAGTAAATATTTCCCTGGTTACAACAAGAATTGGCATAGTAACGAATAAAGCCAGGCTTTCTGGGAATTATCAGTGCAGTTGGATGGTGTCTTTGGATAATCGCTCCACTTGGCTGAAAACAACCATTGTATAAACACTGATATGCTGAATTAGTGAGGTCCAGTGCTGTGGAACTTTTTTTTTTCAAAGTTTTTA
>NW_018128041.1:585557-606521 GCF_001952655.1 Monopterus albus
CCCACTTCATACCTGGGAGCTGCCAAGCAGAGCCAGAGATTTCAGTTGCTAATCAGTGAGATGAAGCTAGAGCAGTTGGAGGATAAGAGGCTTGTTCAAGGGCACCTCCAGAGCAGTTATTGAGAGAGGCAACGGTGCTCCATGTTTTTAAAGTATGTCTGGTCATTTAAGCCTATGACCTTGAGGGCACTAACTTACTTGTCTGACCTTTAGATTGCTGTAGTCTCTCATTTGTTTCTGCCTAAATTCCTTATCAGTTGATGTTTGTGTGCAGACATAATGTGGGTGGAAGGTTAAGGGTGGTGGTATTGTCTTCGTTTGTGAGCGTGAAGGTGTGCATCAGACCTTTAAAATTCCATCTTTTCACTTCCTGGGCAGTGACAAAGACAGTGTGTGCAGAGCAGTGTGACGGTCGATGCTTTGGCCCTTACGTCAGCGACTGCTGCCATCGTGAGTGCGCCGGCGGCTGCTCGGGCCCCAAGGACACGGACTGCTTTGTACGTCAGACTGCACACAATCACATGCACACAGATTGTCTCACTCTTGTCATGATGCATCGACCAAAAAGCACAGTCACACATCTCTAGCCTCATTTCACTCACCACATCTTTGGTGCAACATCTGTTTGTCATCGTCTCTGCCCAAAAATGATCCACTTTGTTTACCAGCTGATAAATTATTTGTCACTTAACAGGGCTGTAAATGTCTGCACTCTTCAAAGAACAAATTGGTGATTCAGTGTTCCAATTAATATCCCTTTTATCACCTCAAGTTCTTGTTTCAGGAACTCCCACACAACACATGCACACCCTGACAGAGATGATATTGCAGTTGTAATTCATAGAAAGGCTCACGCAATTCAATTACTGTTGTTTCAGCCAGTGGCCACAGACGACAAAACACTTAAGAGGTTTATGGGAAAACACTTTACCATTTACATCATGGCTGTGGATCAATGGCTCCAATTTTTCTCCCATTTGGCACTCAAAGAGACAAGGGACCACTGCATGATCAATGTGTAACCATTTGAAGTAAAAATGAAATGCTGCTGCAATACTCTTTCACTCACATGGGTGTATGTGAGCAAATCCCAGTGCTCTCCTTGCCTCACCTTGCCATGTACTCCATGCCCCCTGAAGTCCTGCTAGTGTCTCCTGCCTTCAGTCGACTGTGGTCATGTGCTTTCTGCAGGCTTGCACCAACTTCAACGACAGCGGAGCATGTGTGACCCAGTGCCCTCAGCCATTTGTATACAACCCCACTTCTTTTCAGTTAGAGCACAACCCCAAAGCCAAGTACACCTATGGAGCCTTTTGTGTCAAGAAATGTCCACGTAAGTATACTTCAATTTGTAGGCAAATAAAGTTATAATTATGTTTTGTCATCTGTGCACTAGTGTCCACTGAAGAAGCATGATCATCCTTCTACCCTGAAATAAGACTCCCGACAAGTATTTCAAGCCAACTGAATTACTCAAATATAAAGAAATTGTGTATCTCAATTAACTAGTTGCTACACCATCTGCTTTAGCTGCTGGCAGCTGAAAAAAGCAAGTCATGCTTCTTTATTTCACAAATATGGAGTGTTGTAGTAATTCTGTAAGCATGGATTAAAAGTCAAGCTACATCAACAGATTGTGTAGTCAAGTTCCACTGATCTTCAAATAAGCAGACAGAAGCCTTTCTACTGTGGCTACCAAGTACTAATGCAATTCACTACTTTTGCTGAGCATTATAACCCTAGACCTTTAGTTTGGATCGTTACGCAAATGTGATTAAAATACTGTGAATTTCTCACCATTAGAGCGGTCCGTTTTGTTCCAAGTAAATGCAACACTTTGATTTTTATGGTTTTACATGATAAAATCTACAGTAGGTGTCAGGAAAAAGACATGGTGTCTACTATGAAGCAACTGAAGCTAATTAATACTCACTTTCTGACTGTATTTCTGTTAGATAATTTTGTTGTGGACCACAGCTCCTGTGTTAGAGCGTGTCCCAGCAACAAGATGGAAGTGGAGGAGAACCGAATCAAAATGTGCATCCCCTGTACCGACATCTGTCCCAAAGGTAAACCAGGTGGTGTCCATGTCTGTGATTGGAGATCCAAATTTTGAACTTGAATATGTTAAATATCATTGCATAAAACAGTACTGGAGTGGTTTTGTTGAAACTTGAATGAGAGAAGCATGTGGCACAGAGTTTTTCTGTTTGTAAAACATTGTTTGGTTTGATGGTTTCACTTTAAATAACTCGAAGTTTTACACTTTGAGTGACTTCTAACAACTATTACCTGCCCGGTTTAGCTTAAACTAGGAATGGTGTTGCATTGTATTACCCATCAGCCAAGGGACTGCTTGCATTAGTCATAACCAGTGCCCATTGCCTGGTGAGATTGTCAGATTTGTCTTGAAAGAAGCACACAAACAGACTCTGACACTCCACCCTGACACAGTTGGATATTACACAGAGAGAAAATATTGGACATATTAATCAGTAGAAAGGGACCATAATTCAGCGTATAATGTGGAAGTTATATTCAATAGTATGAAAATTAGGTTTATATTGATAATTCATCCATTTTCCTTGTACCCCCTACTTCCTGGTCCACTGCTCTGCATTTACTATATGTGCAAGAGCTTATGCAGATTTAATCTAATAGCCATATGCTAACAGTGATGAAAGTGGATCAGCAGTAGCCCACCAGAATGACTGTAAAAGCTTTACAGGAAATGTAATTTATTTTTTTAAGGGCACCAGTTTAGTTTTCATTATACTACACAAAATACACTTACAGCTGATTTAATGATTCTAATGTAATGCCACAAAATATGAAGATCTTTTGTACTGTAACTTCAGGGTAATAATACAGTACAATAAACCACCAGTGAACTCAACAACATACTGTACTCTGTATCAGATTATTCTGTTTTCACTAACCTGTCTTGTGTTTCAAAAGTATGCAGTTATTGCTTCAGAGATAATATTATTTATGCAGTTTTGTGTATATACAGTATATATATACAAATTAACTGTGTCAGCATGCTGTTCATCTTGTCTCCTCTTGCAACACTACTGCTGTGCAATTTTAAGTTATACTCATTACGTACTGGAGGATAAATATGACAAATATGGCATAAATGCAGGTAACATAATTGATTCCCATAACAGTCAACAAAGTAACTGACATGAAATGGTCCCATAAGGAGAAATTGTTCTTACCTGCTTTGTAATTACAGCTGTTTTTTTTATAAGAGCCTAAAATGTCAAGGTCAAGGTCAAACTGTTTATTTGGAAATGTGTTTCCCTGTACAATGAAATTCTTACTTTGCCGTCCACATGAATGCCACAAAATACAAATGAAATATAAAGTTGATGAATAAGTAACACAAAATCTAAGGCAATTTAATCAGAATCAGCTTTACTGGCCAGGTGTGTTAACAGCAGGATTGTTTTAGTATATTTACACCATGACCTACTGTAGATTGTTTTTATAGGAAAATGGACTGCTCCATGTCCAATCCAGAAATGGAAGTATTCTTTTGACCAAAGGTAGACTGTGCCCATGGGAGTGACAGGTTATGATTGTTGCTGCATTCAGAAAGCAGGGTTTGGATTTTAGCGCTGGATTGCAGGTATTGTGCATAATTTCATATGTAGTACTTGCAATGCGGGACATTCCCGAACTCATTTACAGCAATGTCAAAAAGTTGGTGTGCTCCAAAACCTGGCACGGTGCTGTTTGTGCCAGATGGGGTGGTCTCCATTCGTTTGAACTACGTTAGCATGGTGCCCGCCGGGCGGCCACGCCTTCTCACCCTCTTTACAAAACTACGTGTCCCCCCTGCTGTTGCAGCATCTCTCGCTGGCTTATATACTCAGGTTTTAATGATGTGAACGTGAAACTATGCGAACATGGGCCACTGGTTAGCATAGATCTACGTCAACGAAGTGAAACCCGCTCATAAAAAACACTGGAACCCAAAAGGACTAGCACAAACAGCAGTGCCAGTGATGGCAATGTTACTCCTCAGGGTCCTCGGGCAGGGGAATGGTAACATTACAAAGATGAAGCAACAATCCAAAGACGTTTCAGGATAATTGGCTCAGAATATATTCATGGCTTGAATTTAACAATGATTAAATGAGCTGCTCACTTTGTACAATGTCCGGTGCTGCACCTTTTACCTGCCGACGGCATTTCAGCATTGAAAATTTCATTTCAGAACTTGGCCCTCACTGAGAGCAGTTTTTTTTTAAGTTACCAAGTGGAAGAGACAGAGGACAAGGAAATAATAGATCATGGTGATGAGAGCAAAGGGAGCCACCAAAAGAAAGACTAAGGACACTGATGCAGCTCAAGAGAGGAGAAGGAGAAAGAAACAAATTACAGCAATGGTTCAGAGAATTTCTTAAATTGGAGCAGAGTGATGAAATGCAGTTTCAAGTAAGAAAAGGGCTAGGTAAGGACTAGGACCTGCAGTTAAGAGCACAGGTATTATCACCCACAGACTATATAAATCCCCCCTAATTAAGGGGAAAACACCAATGACACCAATTTCTAAATTTTAAGGATGACTCAGATTTCCCAGATGTCATGGATTAAAAATGCCTAACCTATTAAACATGGATTCCCATTTCTCCTCAGTCATCCAGTTCCAGTCATCAAATGCCCTTTGGGTCTTGAGTTAACAGGACAGGAGTGAAGCATCAGGGTCTTCTGCCACAGTGTCCATGCTTATACATGTACAAATCCATAATTGTATTGTGGTTTAGAAGAGACCAGATGACAGACAGTCTTATAAATGTCCTGATTATGTCAGGATGGCACATTTATGGACTCATTTGTCCACATGCAGCAGGACTCATGCCACTAAACAACTGAATCTGTTTATGTAGTCATCTTCCCCCAGTTTTTAGAATATTGCAGCACTTCTGAGACAAGCAGTCTAGTTTCTATGTAGACGCCTTAACACCATATGTAGTAGTTGAACATGTCATCTCAGCTCTATGCTTCACTATGCTGCTACAGCTGTTTCATTTCCTGAAAAAGCTTTCCACGGGATTTTGGAACATGGCTACAGAGATTAGCCCCAATTCAGCCACAAGAGCATTCGTGGGCTGACGCTTGGTCTTCCAGTTTGATGGTGTTCAGGTCAGGTCTCTGTGGAACCACCTCAGTCCTTGTTTTGTGCACAGGAGCACTGTCTCGTTCAACCAGGAAACAGTTTGCTGTATGTAGCAGTAGGATTTCCCATAAGTTAAACTCCACCTTCCAGAATGATCATAAAATCGAAGCGGCACTATTCTAACATTCATACATTAGTTTTAGCTAGGTGTTGTTGGTCTTTGGTTCTTGTTACCATTGCTAACTCTGAGAGACGAGACAGTCCAAGTAACTTCAAAACAGTGCTGATTTATTCAAAGGATCACAGGTAAAATTAACATTACACGCTCAGGTATCTTGCACCTCCAAACTGCTCGCAGGCAGATGTAAGATGAAAGACCCTGAACCCACCAGGCCTATACATTATATCCCTTCGGTTGGGCTAGCCCCATACTACCCAGAAACGTCAACCGAGACGTCTCTGTTTCTAATACATAAAGTATCTATCCAATTTCTATCTGACTAAAAATACCTAACATGATGTAGGAGTCTCCATTTTCCAGGTGAGAAAGGGAATAGTGGAGGGCAGCCATGATGGCATCTGATGGCGATGGCGATGTTTACTGTGAAATTAAACTGTATTACTCCAGATCAATACAGAAGATTAGGCGCTTCATCATATTGTTCTCACACAGGTAATTGGTCTGCCCTCTCTTTGGAGAGAAGACAATGGTGTTTCCCTTCTGGCTTCATATATGGACTGTGGCATCCAGTGATTGGCTAATCTTTTGATTACATCGTCACACAGCAGGGAGGGGTTAATGAAGGAGAACCCAAGGAACTGTGGGAAATGATAACAAATTAACATTTCAGATATGGAATTGGCTGGTATAAATCACTATCAAAAACTGGTTGCACCACTTAATGCCAGCCTTATTCATCATCCACTCCGCCTCTGTCAGAAATACTTGGCTCACATTAGACTGCAAGTGTAATTAATGCAGATGTAATGATTTTATTATAGCGAGGAATTGGCTGTGGATTGGCCCATGCTTTCATCAAAAGAATTCAATGCATGGAGAGAGACTGTGGCTTTCCTTGTACACCAAAATCAGAGGCATACATTCTTAAAAGAGTCTAAAGAATTAAAGTGACAAATAGTTAATAGCAGTTTTGCACAATCAGGTCTCATCTGTACAAGGACACTTTGGATATACACCACAACAGGCAATTTGTTAATACCTAAGCCAACTACAGTATTGATTATTTTGATCTCTACATGACTGTGTGTGCATTGCTTTTGTCAGTGTGTGATGGCATAGGGACAGGCAGCCTGCAGACAGCTCAGACAGTGGATGCCAGCAATATTAATAAATTTGTCAACTGCACCAAAATCAACGGCAACCTCATCTTCCTCATTACTGGCATTAATGGGTAAGTGACATTTTGAAACCACACACACATTTCATTTTCATATTTTGAATGGCAATGTAAGTTTAAGGAAAAAAACAATTAGCACTAGGATGCTGTTACACATCTAATTCAAAGGAATACTAATTGTATGAAATACAGCAGCAAACAGTTCTCCATCTATATCCACATTGTGTCAGAGAAAATCCAGCTTGGAAAGGTCAGTGCAGAGTCAATCAGAAACCACTGTCGAAGTGCCCTGTCAGGATAGAATGATGTGTAACCATAAATGCCACACAGCGCATTAGAGGAAAAGAGCATTCGGGCTTCAGTTTAAAGAATATACTGTATTTTATCTATGTTGCCTTCAGGTTTGCAGTACTAGAACCTTATTTACTTAGTATAGCAATATTGCAATAATGTCTTTGACTAAGATAGTATTCACTTTTCTGTGTGTTTCTACATTGTGTGTATTTCAGGGACATGTATCATGGTATTGGCCCTCTAGACCCAGATCATCTCAACGTGTTCCGCACTGTGAAAGAGATCACAGGTGAGACTGCCTCAGTGGAGTCACCGTGGAAAAACGGACTGAACAAAGCAATATTATTATGTGATGCTTGTGTGAATTATTTGGCCTCTGAGGCAGTAAAAGAAAGCTTTAAGTGGAAAGTAGAAAGATGATTTTTGTCAGTAAACTTTAAAAGGTGCTCTGGTGGATATGATATTAGTGTGTGTGTGTGTGTGTGTGTGTGTGTGTTGTCTGTCTGATAGTTATACGTGCTTACAGTATGTGCAATAGTTTGTGTGCGTGTGGATGCTTGTGTGTGTATATTTATTCATTAGCTATTAGGGTCCTTAAGGGATCAGCAGTACCTTGTATACAAACCCTTTTGTCATATTAGACTGCGAGTTGCATTTGAGCCAAGCAGCTAATGGAGTGAAACTGCATTTTCATAATGAAAACCCAAGCAATAAGAAAGAGCAATGACCATTCTTTCCCAGCCATTTCCTGCTCTATCCCTTTAATGTCATTTCCACAGATGCTGATTTGATAAAAATCTGTCATTAAAGGCAAGTGCAACCAGACAAATTGTGCAGAATATCAAATCCATTTTTTTAATTAGTGTGTATTGTCCTCTCCAAGCGTTGGCAACAAAGAATGGCTTTTGCTTAAACTTCACAAAAGCGGTGCAAGCACCATGAGCAAAGTTTGCAGTGATTTTTTTTTCTAAAATTTGGATAAATGTGACAGAAGGACTTTTTTTTATTCCACTACTTATTATTCCAATGTTCCTTTATTAAACACATCCTAGACTCCTTTTCTGTTTTAGTCAGTCTTCTTTTTCACTATTTTTACTAAAAAAAAATCTAAATTGTGTTAATTAGTGTATGTTTAACCCTTTGTCTTTGTCTTTAGGTTACCTCAACATCCAGTCTTGGCCTGAGAACATGACAGATCTGAGTGTTTTTTCCAACCTGGCAATCATTGGAGGCAGGTCTCTTTACAGGTATTGGAGAAGGCAGTCAAACACGTTCTTTTAGACACAGATTAGGCACCGTTAGTCTCTTTCTTCTAACTTTCCTGGTAAAGCAAAAAGGGTGATTCAGGATTGTTTTTCTTTTGTTCTGTTTTACCTTCCTCCTGTTTCCCCATTTTCTCATCCATATTGGGCCCTATTTTTCCTTTGTCTCATGATCTTTCCCCTTTTCTCCCTTTCCTTCCCCTCCTTTCTGTACCTCTCTGTCATTCTTTCCCATCTCACCCTTTACCTTGCTCTGCTCAGTTGTTCTTTCCCTTTTTGTCTTCCACATCATCATCCCTTCCTCCCGTTTGTTTATCCCTTCTTCTTTTCTACATTGTTCATATTTATTTCCAAATCTTTCTCAGTGCTTCTGATTGTTCCTTTCCTTTCAGACCACCCCCCCCATCTCTGTCTTCTTCCCACATCTCTCTCTTTATCTCCATTTGTTTAATTTTCTTTTATTTTTCCTTGTCTTTTGTCCTGCAGTGGAAGTGGTATATCTCTGTTGATCCTGAAGCAGCGTTGGATTTCCTCCCTTCAGTTCCAGTCGTTGGATGAGATCAGTGCTGGTAATGTTTACATCTTCAATAACAGTCGTTTATGCTACTACAACACTGTCAACTGGACATCACTCTTCAGGACGCCAAACCAGAAGGTGCTCATCCGCAACAACCGAGATCCAAAGGAATGCAGTGAGTAATGGTGGAGGGATGTAGGATAGGTTTCATTCCAAATTGTTGAGCACTTGCAAAAATCTGCACATTTTGAGGGTAGTATCTATTTATTGTTATTTATTTTATTTCTTTATATTTTTGCAGGGACACATGCAACTAAACATTGTTACAGTCAAACGACTCAGCGCATATGGGGCATCTAGCAAAATGCTCATTTAAAGCCTTTGTCCCTTATTAGGTTCAAATATCCAAGAACAAATAGCTTAATAGACAAAACCAGCTTAAACCAGCAACATCTTACCCAGAGGTTACTCTGTGTTTTAACTAGAACTAGTTATTTTTTTTATGTCAAGCTGATTATTTAGGATAAACGGCCTCTTATTTATTTGACTACTATGCAACACTTCACTGGAAAAATACTGTCCTATCTATCAAAAGTTAATAAATTGTTAATAAATATAATACATTTAAATGTGGAGTTCACAAAGCTGTGAGAATAATGCCACATTCCTGCTGATTTAAGCCCCTCAATGATTGCCTCATTTACCCAAAATGTAATAAATTCAGACAAATGAAAAGTCACCTGAGCAACTGAAACCCTTCATTGACAGCTGATTAAATTCCCCACTTCCACAGAGCCACCAAGCAGAAGATATACAGTCATTTGCAAAGCACATTTCCTGAAAACACATAACATGGTCTCAAGTTTAAGTTTGGCTCATGCAGTTAATTTTATGGAGACAGATGCTTTGTAGAGTGAGAAAAAGTGTCGCTGTTTTCAGTTTGGACATTTAAGAATAAGACTTTTGTATATACTTTATGTTGGAATAATTCAAGAAAAGCCTTCACTGCCAGAGGAAACACCCACACAATCTTTTATTTTAACACCTATCAGATCCTCCTTTTCTCTTATTTTTTCTCCTGTTAGCTCTCTAATTAATTCCAAACTTAGATTCCCTGCATATCTCTGCAGATCCAGCTCCAGTCAAGCTTTACACATGCCTCAAAAGCTGTTATTCAGCTTCCTGCAAGAAAAATGCTTGGTGTATCATGCACAGCAGTGAATTAAGCTGAACACTAGCCTTAGGAAAGTAGACATGTGATAGATCAGGAAATAGTCTACATGTGGTTTATCTATACATAGTGGAATCTGACCACAGAGTCCTGACCAAATAGAAGAAGGAAGAGCATTTTAAAAAGATATATTAGTCGTATTATTCCTCAGGAACCATGCTTTGATCATGTTTAGATTTTTTACTCATGTACATGTGTGTTTGCCACTAACACTCACTATGGCAGAGTGAGATACATAAAAAAAAAAATACCCACACACCAACCACCGCAGTTTTTCTTGGCCCTGCCAGGCTGTATTTCATAACATTAACCAGTTAATGAACAGTGTATGTGTTAGAGATCGATTGATGTGGCCTTACATTGGCATCTTCAACCCCCTGCCCCCACTGGGCAACACTAAGAGATGGGTGTCACTCACCAGTTGAGGGGGCATCAGTGGTTGCGGTTCCAGTGGGAACAGAGTTCTTGTTGGGCTGGCCATTAATGGAAGAGGTGTGGGGGATACTGATGTTTACTCACACAACACAACAAGGAGATGTACACATGTACAGGCACCAATGCTAACTTCTAGGCAGGAAAAATAGACACACACACACACACACACACACACACATATTTGTGGCAAGTGAAAATAAGCACATAAATCCAATCTACACATTAAACTGTTCCTAATGAATCATTTTAAGATATATTTCACTTTGTTCCTGCATAGTGTTGGTCCGTTCAGTTGTATCCTAGTTCCAGAATTCTTGAATTGTATTGTGTGCGTGGATGTGTATCTGTAGGCTGCAGTAGTGTGTGTCTGTGAAATGTACTGTATGTCTGCATGAGTAAATGTCTTTTGGCATTTGAGCAGTGGTATTTGCTTATTTATTTTTATAGCTATTTATTTACCGTCTTTCTCACCATAGCTCAGCAGCAAATGGTGTGTGACCGCATGTGTTCAGACGACGGTTGCTGGGGTCCGGGGCCCAACCAGTGTCTTTCCTGCAGATATTTCAGGCGAGGTCGCACATGCGTTGAGTCCTGCAACCTCTTTGATGGGTGAGTAGCTCTGTTTTGATGTGTTCTGGCCAGATGTTTTACAAGTTGAGTGTTGGAGCTGATTTTTCACAAAACTTTAAAATTACTCCTGAAAATTTGAATTTTCTGGAATGTCAGATCATTATACTTGCAGGAGACTGTGTTAATTCCCATGCGAACAGCAACACATGACAAGCAGTGGAAATGAAATCAATTTAAACAGCTTTGATGCATGAAAATGAAGTCAAAACATCCTCAAGGGCTTGAGGAGGAGGAGAGTCTAATTGCCAATTGGAATGAATGTAATGAGATCAACCAATAAAGGATTTCACACTGTGAACAGTTAATGTGAACAGTTAAAGGAACATTTGGCTGCGTGTTACATCTGTTGTCCAAAAATCAATTTGAATATATTGTTGAAGTATGATTGCCCGTAATGGTTGGCAGACGTGAGTGTTTACTGCTCTGAGCTGGGATGTGACTGACATTTGCGACCGAGGCTCTTTGAGTGCCCTCACAATCCACTGATGTTTTGTTTTCAGTGTGAATAATCACATTCAGGCCATTGCTTTATGCTGCCAAGAGGCACATCAAAAAGATCACTGCCAGCTCACCTGGGGAAAAACACTTCTTTATAGATGTAGATTTTAGCCTTTTGTGCTACTCTTGAATGAACAAGGAGATGCTGTGAATCACAACACTAAAATAAGACCATCAACATCTACCACAAGATAAATATTACTCTTCTTGCAAATAGTAATGTCAAGGTAGGCTTTTCCTCAGGGGAAGTGGAGTGAGTGCATGCATGTGTGCAAGAGAGAGTGTCTGCGAGCGAACAACCCTCGGTCATGTTGACTTGTTGCTGGTTCTTTCCCAGCACAGTTTGTGGGAGGGAAGCTTTGTAGTTGCAGGGAAAAGCAGCTCACAGCGAAGGCTTTGCAAAAGACTGTCGAGAGAAAGGCGTGTGGCAGGGAGCTGCTGAAGCACACTTCTTTTCTATACTGTAAATACAGTCAGTCACTTTGATGCATTATAAGTAACATTCGACAGGCCGCTTCTCGTTTTGTGTCATTTGACTGAACTGCAGAATCAAAATGTCCATAAACTACGGGTCATAGCCCTATAAGTCACTGCCTGCCAACCAACAGACCACAAATAACGATCACAGTTTCTTGAGCACAGTGGAGGCTAAATTCAATTAGATTAGCATCAGGAATTTGAAACTAATATTTATACAATATATTACTAGAACTATTCAGTACCAAAGCTCATTATTTCTGTCAGAAAGAGCAGACAAGCCTGTTCTTTTGCACTGAATATAATGTTTGCTGCAATAACTGTCACCAAAAATAAAATGGTAAACTTCATCTCAGCATATACAGTAGGAGTGGAGGCTGCTGTACATCTAAATATAACACCACAGACACAGAGAAACAGTTTCAGCTGTTTCTTATTTTACAAGACAATAGATTTTATCTGTTCCTTTGGTCCATATAAACTTTAGAGTTTAATTTAAAAAGTTGCTCTGATTGGTTTGTCAAGCTCTGGCTTGCTGGAGGTTTGGAGGTCCGAATGGTGACCATAGTCCTGCTTAAATTCCTGCTAGAACAGGGCTAATCCCCAATCGGAACATCCCCAATGGTGCACACTTCCAGCCATGAAGGGGGCCAATCAGGAGGAACGACTTTGGCTGAATGGAAATGACCCTAGAGAGCACAGCTGCAGAGCTTTGTCTCACACACTCGCCTTTTCCTCTTTCAACAAAAGCAATATCTCTTTACTGCCTGGGCCCTTTTCTAAAGGGTTCCCCTGGACAAAGCTTCCAGGAGAGAAATCTAATTTATTTTGGAACAAGGGAAGTAATGACAAGGGAGAAATGCAAAGAGAGCAATAGGAGTCTCTTTTGAGTCCACTGAAACATTATTAACAAAAGGACACTATGATACTGTCTGTTTGGATGTTTGAGACAACTGCTGTGAACTTGATGAGGCATTTAGAACATTCAGAGAAACATGCTGAGACATCAAGATTAGGATAAGTAAAATTTGGGATTTTATTTTCACTTTTATTGCCTTTTAATTTAACACAGATCAACTCAGGAGTGTCAGAATATGTCTTTTGTTTTTGTAGCCTTTGAACAACTAAGTCTAAAACATTTTCATCCGATACCACATGAAAATGGAAAAGATACATTATACCTCCAGGGGATCAGAATTTATCAGTGCAAGATCACATAAAATCTCACAAGGAAGAATATATTAAATCTTTGTTCCACCCTAGTGGCGTCACATGCAAATGCAAACAAAACACACAGTGTCACTCTCGTTATCCCACCATCGGGCAAACCCTTCTCTGAAGGTGTCTGTTGTCTGCATCGGCTAATCGATCCCTCTCAGTGTTTTTGATTGGCAGAAGTAATTATTGACAGCAGCCTGCTCGGCAGAGACGCCTCACTTCAGAAACAAAGATAATGCGCTGATTTGGACACAAACAAAGGAGAAATGTATCAAGTGGATGCACACACACACACACGCAGACACCTCCACACATAGACACATGGTGTATATAAGGATTCGACAGCGTGGCCTGAGGCAGTGCTCAGCTCCTGCCGGTGTAATTGCAGTGTATAAGCCCAATATTGAGATATATTGTTTTCCTCTATTCCTTCAGAAGTCTAAGTGGAAAAACAAAGCCATCATGAACTACAGTACATGGATCTCTCTAACTGGCTAATAAAAGGGTCTGGTGGAACTCCTACCAGTTGCACAAACCGCAGTGATTTGATAACAGGATAAAAAGCAATTTCTTTGACATTTCTTTTTTCTTCTCTGTTTGCCTTTCTTAACCTGTTTTCCTCTCACCCTCATATGCTCCCTCTGTTTTTCCCCCTTCACTTTATCCAAGGCAGACTCCTGTCCCTGCCTGCTCCCTGGCCTTTTCTGCCCTCCTACCAGTTTTCTTATATTCCACCTCCCTTCACACATCCCCTCGTGTTTGCCCATGATTTGAAAAGCTGTTCATTATTCATGGGCCTTCTCTGTTAGCATATTGACCATACTATGCTTTTAACTTGATCATGCCCTTCATGCTCCTTTACCAGTGGGCTCGCTAGCAGTCAGAGCAATCTTGGAGATGAGCACGAGTAAATGGAGATTTAACCTTACTTTCATGATATCGCATGTTAGTTTAAAATCAAAAGACTTTGTGCCCATATGAGCAGCCTTCCTCGGCAAGCTCTGGATCAATATTTCAATGTGGGTACGCTCTCAAATCTATAATACATGCACCTCTATTTCAATTTCCCTATCTCTATCAGGGAAGTACGTGAGTTTGCCAATGGATCTGTGTGTCTGGAGTGTGATAACCAGTGTGAGAAGATGGATGGGAATGCCATGACATGTCTTGGCCAGGTAAGACCTTGAATTCACTTCAGATACCTCTCAAACTCAACTTCCTTTTTTACTTAATGATACTTTCTAGAAGTAGACTTTTCACTCATTTTTTGTGCAAGTTGGTTTCATATCTTGTGTGCTCTAAAGGGGATTTACACCTTATTTTGTGGGAGTCTATCTGTTTTGTGCACAGCATTTCAGAAGAAACAAGTGCAGTGTTCATAAAGGTGAATGGTAGGTTAATGGGTGGAATGATAAACTACTGTAGCTACCTTAAGAGGCATGCTTTTGGCAAGCACACACACAGACACACAAAACAGCAAAGTGAGATTAGTTTCTGACCTTCCCATAAAGTCACTTTTAGTCTCAGATGTGATCACACCACAACTATCCAAAAGGTGTTTTCCTTTTGAGCTTTTTTCTTTGTGAAATACTGGAATTTTTGGCTCATCCGGCCTGTAAAAAATAAGAAAATAAATCACTCTTGGAAAAAAAATATCTAGTGATAACAATTTGCAGGCATGTGCAACATGATGAGAGGCTACAAGCTGATATTACTTTACTTTAAAGATTAAGACTAACGGTACTGTAGTAATATTATACAATCACCATCGGTTGAGTCGGCGCCGCAGATGGCTGCCATTGGTTCTGTACTGGAAACAAATTCCTTGTGTGTAACATACTTGGCCAATAAAAGGTGATTATCCTTATCCTTATTAAATCCCCTGAAAACACCAAAGTGGACGAGTTGTGCGAGTAACCGTTTAGGACCGTCCCTGGAGAAAGAGCAAAAGAGGGGAAAAGCAATGGAGAGAGAGAGAGAGAGAGACTTCTCAAGGATGCACAGAGGCTACAGACTTTGAGATGCTGGTCACAGTTGAGTAGCAAATAACACCAAGAGTCAATCATCCACAGGCGCTCTCACACACAAATACACATGCAAATGGCATACTTGAATGCATTCAGACATCGGCATGCATACACTCTTGCGCTTGCACACATGCATACACACAAACATGCAAAGTGAGAATAATGTTTATTGATGACGTGTGACTGAATGTGTCAAAGTGTGAGAAGCTGTCCATCAGGTAGTCTCCCAGCTCCCAGAATGCTGCAGTGCTTCTTGACAACAGCTCCTGCATACACACGCACACAAACACACCCACTTTTTCACACATTAGTCAACATCCTCATTACTTTAGACACATACACAAACATGTACATGAAGTACATGTACAGTTTTTTCCTTATGCTGCTTTCCTACACATGCACAAAGACTGCTAGCCATCATGCTTCTTCATTATTTTGCTGCGTCTGAGGTCAAGCTCAGTTATCACTTGTCATCTTCTCCATCACGTTTGATGTCGTACTTTAACATGACTCGATTCCTTATGCATTTTGCCAGTTTTAATATTTTGAATATGTTCTATTCAAAACATTATACATCACTGGAATGTAATTCATGTGGTGTCCTGCTAGCTGGTAGCACACTGTGACATTAGCAGTGGTAGCAAGTGAACAAATTGACAGGTTTAAATTTGATTCTGTTCATTTCACCTCTGTGCTCTCATATATTTTTCTGTCTCTTCATTCTTTCCTCTTCCTTTATCCCATTCTCTTTTCCATAACTTAATTTTTCCCTGCTGTTTCCTTCACCTCTTTGCCCATCATTTTGTTCCACATTTCTTTTTCTCTGTGTTCATTTTCCCTTTTCCCTTTTAATAATCAATTTACCTCATGCTCCACCTCTTTTTCTTTTTTCATCTCATGTGCACCACCTCCTTCTAACCCATCTTACCGCCCCTGCTGCGTGTTCTGCTCTGCTCTCAGGGCCCGGACCAATGTGTAAAATGCCTCCACTTCAAAGATGGACCCAACTGTGTGGAGAAGTGCCCTGATGGGTTGCAGGGGGCCAACAGTTTCATCTTCAAATACGCCAAGGCCAACAACGAGTGTCATCCCTGCCATGCCAACTGCACCCAGGGGTAAAATAAGAGCGATGCATAAATGTGTGTGCATGTGTTAAAGCATTTCTTTTGAAGTTTTTACTTGCTTTCGTAGTTTCTTGAGTGTCCTCCAGCTAGGTGCTTTTATGGTGTTCAACGCATCATGACGACATGCTGCTTGCACACGGGTATCCTCGTGGACATGCAACACCTCCCTTTCAACAAGTGGGAGAAAGACAAACTGACAGACAGAGAGAAGACGCCTTAATCATGCAGCCACTTGAGTCCCTGGCTTGTAGCTTGAAGACAGTGGGACAATGTAAGATGAGAAAGACAGAAAGAAAAGTATATTTAAAGTCAGAAATCAAAACATTGAGTGGTACAAACAGTCTTCCAAATGGGCATTCAGTTTATCATAAACACAGTTCTTAGGGAAGATTCAGAAGGTCCAAAGTTACCTCATTATAGGGGGATTTTGTCACTACACGACAGAAGTCCCTTTGTATGGCATTGTTAGCAAATCAAAGAGATTAGCTTATTCTGCATACACTGGAACAATAAAGAGAAAACTTGTCAGTGTTCTCAGCAAGCAAAGTTAGACATCTGAAAGCTCACAACAGAGAGACAGAGGTGGAAAAAACAGTTAATGTGCTGTCTCTTAAATAGCAGGAAGTGATTTTATTTTACTGCAACTACACTGTAAATGTTGATAATATCAGTGCAGCTTTAAAGAACCAAAGGAGACAAGAGGTAAAGAAGGTAAACAGAGATTAAGAGGAGGCTATGGCCATAAAAGTAAAAAGAGGAGAAAAACAATGAAACAAAGCTAGGAAGCTGAGGAAAGGATAAAGAGGAGGGTATATTTATTCCATGACAGCTTTCATTCACACAGATTCACTGACTCTGTGAACACTAATCTGTTGTTGGCATGACAGCACCTCCATCTTACCTTGTCATCTTATCCTGCCCTCTAGCCACAGGGTACTCTGGATCATCATCAAGGTAGAAACTAAGGCAGGGTTTTTATGGTACGAGGCAAAGTAAGACAGTAAAAAGGTCAGAGGGCATTGCTGGGAACAAAACAGCACCTCCAGAACGTGTAAAAAGTCAGTATCATGTTAAAAGACAAATGATTAAACCAGAAGCCTCATTACTCAACCTTACTGACAGTAAAAGCAATAGATACTGTAGTGATAAAAAGATGTGGCATTACAAAAAAAAGCAATAGATAGTGATAAAAAGATGTGGCATTACAAAAAAAGAAGTTTGTGCATTGTACCTGCCTGGTGATGTTTACTTAAGATCACTCCTTTGTTCTCTTCTTGATTCAAGAAGGAACCTGTGCGGCTCATGTGCACGCACACATCCACACACACAGGCTGGATGTAGACATTGATTGCTCTCTAATTAGCTATTTGGTACACCATTTAATTGACATCGAAGCCGCTTTGGAGGAGCTACCGTTGTCACCGATTTAATTCCAAAGTTAGCCTGCTCTTCTAATTTGCTATGTAATTTGTTGTGTCTTGTGTGTGCGCACACACTCAATGCACACATGGCGAAGAATTCAAAAACTGTTCTCCTGTGTCTATCCTGCTGTTCAAAGGCCTCCACTCAAGGAATGAGAATTAATGAGCAACTAAGAGTCTGTTGTAATCACTTCCTGATTACCTAATGTTAAAAAGGTGATGGAAGCACTACCAGCACTACATTCCAGTGGCTTTGATTGTTGAGGTATAAGAAAAAAAAGATGTATAGCAAGTGTTTTTGTACAGTATTTGGGGAAAAAAGGTGATTGTTAAAGAAGCTGAATCTTTAAGGTTTTGATGGAAGTGGCCGCAGAGGAAATTCACTCTACAAGGACAGCAGGAGGAAAACGAGGATTATAATAGCAAAAAATAAATAAAAATGGCATGTACAGCATGCCAGGTAGAATTTATCTGCTGTACTCATTTCTCTTGGCTTGCATGTTAGACTAAAGCAGCTGTGATGGGGATGTATTTGGCTAATAACACCTCCACCCCTAGAAGGCTCCATAGTAAACCCAGAATACATTCATTTACATGCCACCTACATTAACCTGACACTGCATCTACACCTAGGCCAGTATTTTTCAGCCTTGTGTCTGTGTCTCTGCTATGAAAGTGAAGTAAGGGACAAATACTCAATGGCAGAATGAATGGCCCTACTGAGTCTTTTATCCTGAAGTCACTATGATTTTCTAAAGAAGATATTGTTTTTCGGATTGAAAAGGTGCTTTAGTTTTCTTTGCCTCTTTTTTGATAATTTCCCCAAAGGTTTAAACAGTAATCCATTCAAAATTTGTTCAGAGAACTAAATGAGTTAGGACGTTGTGTTAGTTTTGTTATTGCTGTTGTTGGTTGTTTGTTTGTTTGTTTGCTTGCTTTTTTTTGTTACATGAAACACAGAATAACAATTTCCCATGTTCCCATCCAAGCGCGTCCTCCTGTCATCTTGACAAGTGGTCAGCCATGCTCGAGATTCAATTTTCCACAGGTCCCTGCCCAGTGACAGCTGATTGACGTGGAAGAAAGGATGCCATGAGATTTACTCATAACCTGTCCCTGATTTAATGGATGATCTTTCTGGTTTGTCTGCCCTGCAGGTGTGTCGGGCCAAGACTCCAAGATTGTGTTGGGATGATGGACAGGTAAGGGATCTCACGGTACATTTGTAATGTGGGACTGGGAGACCACCATCAGTTTCTGCCACTATTCATTACAGTCTCTATTAAAAACTGTCTCTCATCATATTTATTAACAACTCAGGCAGCATAGCATCAGTTTTGCAGTCTACATTTGACAGATAACAGTTTTTTGGGGGGTTTCTTGGTTTGTCTGATCTGTGCCTATTTGTGGTCTAATTTGTGTCATACTTTGGACATATGGTGTCAGTGAAACCCCATTTAACCTTATTTTATGGAGTAAATTTGTTATTTATAAACTTTTATTACTATTACTGTAGTCATACTTTTTGTTTCTTCAGCCGTTCCTGGTAGGCTAGTGGTTAAGGCGCAGCGCTCTCACCGCTGCAGCCAGGGTTTGAATCAGGGTTGCGTCAGGAAGGGCATCCGGCGTAAAACACGTGCCAAATGTCAACATGCAAGTCATCAGTGTGACGATTTGCTGTGGCGACCCCTAAACGGGAAAAGCCGAAAGTGACTTTCTTACTGTAGTCATACTTTTTCTTTGTGACAGTAATACAGCTAGTGGTGGTTATAATGAAGTAAAAGTAATACTAGTGGCATAACAGCCTTACTTGTGCTACTTGTATATTATTAAGTCTTCCACTACTGATAATACAGCAGGAGCTAAAAACTTCAGGCTTTAAAAGGCCTAAAAATGCATTTTCCTAGTCACTGAATTAGTCTCGCTATTTCTGATATATGTGATTGGTACTAAAAATAACTGTCATGCAGTTAATGCCAAATAAATCTAGTTGGATTTCTTTTCTTTCAAAAGTACAGTGACATCTCAAAAACACTCTAGGGTTAATAAATAATACTTAGATAGTTTTTTAAAAATGTATTTTTAGTCATGACTACCTCAAGGATATGTTTGACATATATAGAAATGATTTGAGGCCATGTCTTCAGCGGTTTTAGAATTGACTTGGACTTTGCTGCTGTGGAACTTGACTTTCTCCAGATTTATCTCCCTAACAAAGTGAGACTTCAAAGAGTTAACATTCGAAAGCACGTTCAAAGGTACAGTGAAATCACTTTTGACACAGTTTTCAAAAGAAAATTAGAGGCTTGACACCAAAGATTTAAATAATGCTTGCGGAATTATTGTTCTACTTCATCTACTACCAATGCCTCCGATAATGCTTCAGTTGTAGTGATATCATTAAGACGAAATAAAACAAGAATTAACAGAAAGTATAGTGGTGTATCTGAACAGTCTCACAAAATAAATGGCCTGAAGACACAACTCTATTAAAACACCCATAAAAAGAAGTGTTCTTTACAATTAGAGCAAGTTCCAAAGAGTGACAAACTCATTTGAATTTAACCAAACCACCAAACCCATAAGAATGGGTCCTGAGCTGCTTTTAAACAGAGGAAACTGAAATGAGACCCTTTTGCTTTCCTCTGGGAGGTTTCCTTTGAGACTCATTGTTCTTTTGCTCTTACAATGGCTTTATTCCCCCATCTCATCTGGTGACCCTGTGTTGCCTGTTCTGCTGTAAAGCCTTTCCTCCTAATTAGAGAAGTCCTTTCCCTTGTCTCTCACCTAGGTGCTGTTATTTGTTTTCCTTCTGCTCCCTGCCTTTTTCTTCCCTTCTCCCTTGTCTCCTGGACTATATGTAAATTTGTCTTTCTCTTCCCTTTGCTCCCTTTTCAGATGCTTTTCTTGTGTTTTCTTGTTCTTGTTTCTTTTCTTCATCCATGTCTTTTCATTTCGCCCCATAAGGTTCATTCTATTGTCATTGTTTCTCTTTGTCACTCTACCCCCTCTTGACCTAATCATTCCAAACTGCTGCATTTCAATTCAGTACGGACTTGTATATCTCATTATGCTGAAACCCAGAACCTCTTTGTAAATTTCAAGCTTCCCCTTCTTTACATAGTTCAGTCACGATCAATATTGCAAATGCTGCTGTACCTTGCTCTACCATAGCTCCGTGGTACATAAATCCTCCATTAGCTGCTAATGGCCTCTACAGCCAATAGCGTCTCGACTTCCAAGTATCAGGTAGAAGTGGGCGTTATTTTATGCTCCAGAACATGGTTGTATTGTGTTTAAATAAATAAATAAATAAAATAAGGGCACAGACGACTCTGGCACTG
>NW_018128041.1:606536-617852 GCF_001952655.1 Monopterus albus
GCATAACAACAGACACAAGTGCAAAAGGTACTGTATGTAAATGGCAAATGCATTAGTCTCATCATTAGTGAAAAGAAAGAGCTTTTAACTTCCAACCTTTAGGCTTGTCTTAAGTAGATTTTACTCCAGAAGGTTCAAAAGCAATTTGTAAAGAATGTGCACTTTTATTTGAAGTTTTACACTTGAATAAAACTAAGTCGCATGAGTTGTTGCATCCATGTTAGAGATGACGGGCTAAAATATAAGTAAATCCAGTTGAGTGTAGCAGAAGCTGTAGCTCCCACACGTACCCTCAGAGCCTTTTTCTTCTGACCTGTGAAAATGGAAGCGCCTTTCACTTGGAAATAGCTATGTGCTCATATTGTTGCTCTATTTGAAAACATATCGGTGGAAATGAAACCCAAGTGAAGCTGTGTGCTTGTGTGTTGTTGATTGTAAGCTGAAGCTACAAAATCAGAGGAGTATAGTTTAAAATGGGGAGAGCAAAAAGAAGGGGAGGAAGATACAGTAGAAGCTGTCGGAAGTTCTGTAAACATGACAAACAGTCAGGGACTGATGGTGATCTAAGATGTCACTAGCCATGTTGTAAGAGGGTCAGACTTACTTTATAGTACTTTACTATATAGCTACACATCAGTGGAGTTACTGATAGTTTTAAAAGCCGCTTGTGTAAGTGTGCAACAGGCTTCGTTGCTGAAAGTGTCTCTTTTTACATCTCAATGTTTAGCTTAAAATGATGTCTTAGATTGATTGACATAGGCTGCTAAATTAGACTTTTGTGGTCCTTTTGATCAAAGATTTTTGCCATTACATGTCTTAGTTGTAGCCAGGCAAACTGGATAGTATAGATAAAAGTACAGGGTTAAAGTTGAAGTGGTGAGAGCATGTCTGGGTACCTAATAAGAGCATTTTGGAGAATTTGTCAGCACTGGCTGAAGTTTACACTTTCTCTCAAAGTGTCTTTTAGTTTCTTAATGTTTCATAATGTTTCAGCAATGTTAATGCTTTTTTAATCTTCCTCTGTCTCTGCAGGACCCCCCTAATAGCAGCTGGCATTATCGGAGGGCTATTTATCATCGTCATTCTGGCACTCAGTGTGGCCGTGTATGTTCGACGCAAAAGCATCAAGAAGAAGAGGGCCTTGAGGCGATTTCTAGAGACAGAGGTGAGAGGATAGAGGTCATCATAACATCAGTTTTGGTGAATACATTTATCCAGGAGGTGCTCATTAAAGCAACTGCTATTATGAAATGGCCTTTCTCTTATAGTGCATTTAAACAAAAGAAGATACAGAATTTTAGGCTGGTTAAATTTGTTAAAGATTCATTTATTATTGGAAACTTTCATCATCATTTGTGCTCAATAGGGTTTGTTTGTATACACATTTCACATTTTGCATCCTCTGAAAAGTCTCCAGGTAGTGCTGCTTAGCATTTGAAAATGCCTGGAAGTGTACCAATTGATTAACCTACAGGATATTTAACCTGTAATTATTACAAAATACCACAAATATAGTTCTTTCTAAGAAACTTTTTAGACATTATTTGGAAATAAATTGCATTTTATAGACACATAAAATAAAACACTGCTGAATAAATTCTGGCTACTCCTCCTGTATTATCATCAGCAAATTAACACAGTATAATGAATTTTATTGATCCCAGAGAGGAAATTAGGAAAAGCTTATTCAAAAATAGCCACCTTACTGTTAATATGGCAAAAAAAGATAATAAGGCAATAAGGTATAAGGACTTTTCTGTAATCTTGCTTTTGTAGTTTTTCAATGCAAGACTTCTCACTTTCTTTGAGTTAGAGAGCTCCTCAAAGCTGCACAGCAATTTTTTACATTGATACTATTTCAACTAGACTCATAAACAAATTTTGAAACATAGCTATGGTACTTAGACACACCACGCTGTTTGCACAAGATTTCAAATTATGCAGTGTTAATTTCTGGAAAGCATTATAAAGCATTATAAAGCAGCACAGACTTTACATTCAGAGGAGAAAGTCAAAGACTGAGGTGCCAGTGAATGCAGGGATCATGTGGACATGTGTGCACTCATGGTCTGGTTGATCACCTTTGTCCTGCTACATGAAACTCTCCTGTGTGTGGCCCAACAGTTACAGTATGTCTTTACTACAGGCTCACTGAGTGGCCTGACCTATAGGTTTGGGGCAGGTTGCTTGTCAGTCTGCATTAATGTAATGTACACATAGAGGCAGCAGTGTTATAGACAGCTGTCAGGCCGGAGATGGGAGCTGGAGGAGGTCAGCCATGGGCAGCCCTTGCCTTATTCCAACCACATGCATCCATCTTAATCAACTGGCCCCTATTTCGACAGCCTCTTGACCGGGAGGGAAGTCTTCAGTTCAAGCAGATTTGCTAATGTACTGTCACACTGAAAGAGGGGCTGAGGAGGATCTGACCCATTTTACAACTCCCTGAATAAAGTTGTCCTGAGACTGAGCTTTGCTCCTGCAAAGCTTTACACAATACTAATACCAATACTAATAGTCATAGAGGAAAACATGACATATTGGGGCAGCTATGGCTCAGGAGGTAGAGTGGGTTGTTTCCTAACCAGAGGATTAGCGGTTCGGTTTCCGGCTTGTCCAATCGACATGTCAAAGTGTCCTTGAGCAAGACACTGAAGCCCCAGTTGCTCCTGGTGATGTGAATTTGGGAGTGCGAATAGGTGAATGGCCGAATAATGTGAAAGCACTTTGAGTGTGCTGTAAAAGTGTAGAAAGGCGCTATACAAGTATAAGACCATTTACCATAAGACCATATAGCCAAGCAAGTTAGTTTTCACATCCACCAACAAGATCTAATTGGGGGAAAACATAATAAAACCTTTAATGCTTGTTGGTCTGCAGGTTAGACAGACCACTCATTCAGAGAAGATCATAGGTTCAGTCCCCACAATGGTGCATATGTACACTCTTCAGCAGACTTGTAAAAGTGTCCTAAGCATGACACTAAACTCATCAATCTTTGTAGGTTATTGTGTGAAAAAGTAAAGAAAAAAACAGTCTGGTAGTTGAAAATGTCATTACAGTATCTGACCGTTATGATTTGTGCCTGCAAGGGTGTTATTAAGCAATCAGTAGCCATCATTTGAGTTAAAAATGAAGGTTTTTAATCCAAAATACTATTGTCTTTTACAGTTATCTCCCTTTTTTGTAAATCCAGCTAGACAAAAATCTAAACTATCTTGGAAGCAGAGGTGATATTCCTTAGGTAAACATAACATGCTTGATTTTGTTTCCGGCACTCATTTGATATGGCATCAGTTTCTTCACTTCGCTTTTGAATTTAAATGCTTCTCTTGAATATCTCAATGCAGGCAACCACACCGCATGCATACTTGGTGCACATGATGTTCACTTTCCATCTGAATGCCCTTCTTTGCTCTTGTCATCCAGCATACTAAAAACTTGCACCCACTGCAGTCTGTATTACACTTTCCAGAGGCTCTTTTTTGGCTGATGAAATTGTGTGATATGCTTTGGAAGACCGGCGAATATGGATTCCCTGTTTAAATGAATAACAGACCTGAGTGTGTCTGTGAATCAAGATTAAGCTTGTCTGGATGAGGGTTTTTGGGGCAGCCGAGGCTCAGGGCCCCCCCCCCTACCGGCATCTTACAGAGAGCTCACCTCGTGTCAGACAGAAAACGATGCTTCCTGTTCACACTGTCAAAACATGATCTGAGCACTCATCTGGCATTTCCATATCAAGGATGTGTGCGGCTGTGTTGAGTTGTAAAACACGCTGCCATTTCATTTCTTTGTTTTCTTTGCTTTACTATTCTGTCTCTCTTTTTTTGTACATCTTCACCTTCTCCTTTCTGTTATGTCTCCATTTTGATCTTTGTAACTCTGTTTATCTGTCTTCCTTGTGAACAGATGCTTTATTCTTGTGTGTTTAACTCTCTGTTAAACACACAGGCAGATCTTGAAAGAAATACAAAGGCTAATGTAAAACAATAAATAAATGCCTGTTTCACACTGGTGCCTTTTGAAAAATCTCTGATAACAAATAGCTTTTCATAGGGACAGACAATACAAACAGCAGAATCCCCTCACTGTTGTAGCATGACCCCAGGCCTTGAACTTTGACCCAAGTCCAGTGAAGCAGGACTAATGCCCTTGGAATCACCCTCTTTGCCTGAACCCTTGTTCAAGATCATTTTCTAGCTGCTTTGTACAAACATGGGTCATGTAAGTGTTTCAGCACCACAGGCTGTGGACTGCTCTTGTACTGCTTACTTGCTCTCCTCTGCTCCCTTACAAGGATTTCAGCATTCAAGAGAGAGAGACAGTTGTTTTACCCCAGAGCAAGCTGATCCAGTGGCTGCACGGGATGCCATTACACATGCATGTGGGGCAGCCTAGTGCTTTTTAAACAAACTGAACCTTATGTTATATTTAAGTCAAGATCCCAGTGATTCAGAAAATATCACAATGGTGTGAAAATGATATACAAGATCAGCCAAAATGGCTGCCAAATGTGTGGTAATTATGGAAATCAGTCAATCAATCAATCAGTCTATCTATCTATCTATCTAATAGAGATTGTATTGAATTGTATTAAGGTCTTAAATACTGTCACACAAGCCAACAAGGTAAAGCATTTAATTGTAACTGTCTTCTTGACCCCTAATACGTGAAGAAGTCACATAAAGGTTTGACTATTTTTCCTATCAGATATGATCAGCAACATCAGGAGAAGTATGGGGTGACAAACCTGAAGCAAGGGCCGAGGGCCCATGCTAACCTTACGTCAGGTTTAAGAAGAAAACAGCTGCACCAAGCATGTGTATTACTACCACTTCTAAATACTTGAATTCCTAAAATTTGAACCAACTGGAGAAAGGGGATTCCAGATCCCAGGTCTTAAAAGATATCCCCAGGAATTCATGTTTTTTGTTCTTTCAGCTCATGTGAGGAAGATTATTGTTTAAATGCAGATAGTAGACGAGAAGTTACTGCTGAGATGAGCTCACTAATGCCAAGACTAAGTGTCCTTGCATATTGATAGTCACACTCATCTGCTGTCATGTGCAAATTGTTTTAATGAGCTCACCCAGTCATTGTGATTCTTGAAGTATAGTACACTGGTCAATTAGAGGCCCCAGTTTCAAGAAAAAATAGGGTACATATTGTTGGATCAAACAATGTGAGGGAGTGAATGTGTGACCTTTAATGCCTTCAGCCTGTTCTTTCAGCCTCATGGTTAAATTACCATTACCATATTAAACTCATGATTTAAGGGATATTATTACAGAATCTTAAACTCATGCATGTATCCCACACCTGTGTTGCACTTGTACCTTTTGTTTCTTATATAGTAAAACAGCATCTCATTGGGCTGTTAAACCACTGTTAGGCTATTCTGACTCAGCTACACAGAGAGCAAAGCTTCATTATTCTCCCCAACAGTTCATCTTGGGGATTTTATTAGTTCATAATTAGAACTAGAATAAACATGTAATTCAAATAATTTAGACTGCAAGATTAATTTTAAGATACCAGTATGGATTCCTCACACTCACTCCTGTAAGGCAAACGTTTGTGCCATGACAGTCTTGTTTCACCTGATTTCAGGTAGACTGTGCAACAAATGTAGCATTTTATATTGATAATGTGAACATTAAAGCATATAGCCAAGGGTTTGCAGTGCAAGTTTATGTTTGAGGACATTGTTTACTTATTCAATAGACATTAATTCTGTAAGTGTATTCTAGCCTCAAGCTTGAACATACTGTTTATGTGTCCAGTGAAGCATCCGAATCCTCTCCATTGTGCCATAAGTGAAGCTCATTTGGCAAAGGCACAGTGCATTATTATATGATAAGCAAAGTGGTGTGGTGAGTGTGTGTGAGTACAAACAAGCTCAAGAGAGTTTTGAATCCATGGGTCTGCATCTTATTTAATAAGCCTCTTCTCATCTCTCCTCTCCTCCCCTCATCACTACAGTCCAGCCTCATTCTAATGGAACAATAACCACTACAGCCTGTCACCATCTGCTCTTATTACTGCTCCATCACCACCCTGTGCCTCATCTCTGCTGTGTCTGTCCGAAACCTCCTACTTCTCTGTACCTATAGCATGACTTGTTTTCCTGTTATTCCTTGACTGTATGCACAAACACATCAATGCAAATAATGCTCTTTCCCCAAATACCAGGCTGAGATAATGGATGTGACTAAAACTTGGCATCCTTGTTATTTTTGGATCAGAAGAGGGAGCTTGTGGAAAACAAAAGATGAATTATTCACCACTCTTTAAACCAGACGATTCACACTCACTATGCAACCTATCCATTATATGGAGAGTGACACTTTTACTACTGATGTTGGAGCCAAACCCAGACCTTTCACATCCACCAGACACTAGTGCAGTAGATTTAGCTAGATTTCTGGCTCGACGTGACCTGTTGACAGTTGGACTGGTGAAATCTGATGACAAACCAGAACACTATCTGTCATGGATATCCATATTTTCTAATGCTATAGAGGAACTGCAACTGAAACCAAGCGAGGAGCTCGACCTCCTTATTAAATGGCTTGGGCCAGACTCTGCTGAGCATGTAAGAAGAATGAGGTCAGTTCACATCAAATATCCTGCAGTAGCACTCAGTGTGGCCTGGCAGAGACTAGAGAACTGCTTTGGATCAGCTGAAGCAATAGAGACGGCTCTCTTCCAAAAACTCGAACGTTTCCCCAAGATCTCTAACAAAGACACCCAGAAGCTGCGTGAGCTCGGTGATTTACTTCTGGAGATTGAATCAGCAAAAGCTGAAGGTTATTTAATGGGCCTCACCTATCTTGGCACTGCACAGGGAATAAGCCAAAGTCTGGAGAAACTAAACCCTTCAGTTTACAAGAAAAGTGGATGGTGTCAGGGTCCAGATATAAGCCACAACATCATGTCAGCTTTCCCCCTTTCTCCTTTTTCTCCAGTTTTATCTGCACAGAGGCAAAGATGAGAAATGACCCCAGCTTTTAAATCACCACTGCTACCTACCACAGTGCCACCAAAAGCAGAAAGATTCCCTAAGAAAACAATACACACTCCAATTGTGATGCACAAAACCGAGGTAGATAGTTCAATTAGAAACACTAATTAGGAGCACCCTAAGAAATTTGAGGACCTAAACAAGAACCGTCCCCTTCACAAGAAGCCCAACATGGAATTGCACCACCCACACTTAAAACCTTTAGCCAGTAAGATTCCAGCACTCGATCCAAACGCTCAATTCCTCCTGCTTCTGGGCATAGACATAATCCAAGCCCACAAAGGTGCTAAAACAACGTAACGGGCCACCACATGCCTCCCTTTGCACAACGCCTTGCCCTTGGATAGTTTATAGTTGGTGAAGTTTGTCTTTGTGGTGCACACAAGCCATTACCTGTGCACATCTTTAAAATCTTTAAAACCCACATACTAGCCCTAGTCTTATGAGTCCTTGTACCAGTTCCATGCATATCAGGGAAGGATACAACCAGCATCACGCTGTTTCAATCAGCACTCAGTGGCCTACCCTCATCACTGAAGGCTTAATAGCTGACTCCGTCTTCCATAGTACAAGAGATGATGACAGAGTAGCTCCTTCTATGGGCGATCTTGCGTTTCTGAGGATCATGGAGAAAGAGTTCTATCAGGATGAAACAAACAGCTGGGTGGCACCATTACCCTTCGGCAGCCCTCGACGGAGGCTTCCTGACAACCATAAGTAGGCAGCTAAGTGACTTAAGTCTCTGACTCGCATGTTGGAAAGGCAACCTGAGACGCAAGAGCACTTTTATAGACTAAATGTGCAAGATCTTCAAAAATTAACATGCAGAAGTAGCTCCACCTATGTAGCCAGAGGAAGAGCATTGGAATCTACCAATCTTTGGAGTGTACCATCCCCAAAAACCAGAGCAAATCTGAGTGGTGTTCGATTCCAGTGCTCAGTATCAGGGCATTTCACTCAATGATGTCCTCACCGGGCCCAAGATGAACAACCTAATAGGAGTACTACTGCATTTCAGAAGGGACTTTGTTTCTGTGACAGCTGATGTGCAGCAGACGTTCCAGTGCCTTGTGGTCCGTGAAAACCATCGCAGGTTTCTCTGGTGTCGTAATAATGACATCACAGATAGAGTTGCAGAGTACAGAATGTGTGTACATGTCTTTGGGAACAGTCTGTCACCAGCAGTGGCCATGTTTGGCCTCAGAAAGGCAGCTCTCCATGGTGAGAAAGACTGTGGACCTGAAGCCAGGCACTCTGTTGTTGGAGTGGATGTGTTTGAACCATGGGTAGTCACAGCTTATTGCACCAGGGGTGGTCTAGCCACAAACAAATGCTGGGCAGCAATATTCACGTGCATGAGCACAAGGGCCATTCACATATACGTAAGTCTTGGAATCTATGGATGCTTCATCCTTCATCAATGCCTTGCGGCAGTTCTTCTCAATCAGGGGGGCTGCCAAGCAAATCGGATCAGATCGTGGGACAAACTTTATTGCTGCTTGCAGAGAGCTTAATATGGAGGTTGTCTTCAGTGAAAGGAAAGTTCAAGAGTACTTATCAGGGAATGCATGCACTTGGGTCTTCAACCCTCCTAATAGGTGTCACAAAGCACTAATAGGTGTCACAAAGCGCATCCTTGAATCTATGCTGAGCAAAGCACCACTTACAGGAATCACACATGAGGTGTTAACAACTTTCATGGCCGAGGTTTCTGCTATCATCAACACCCACCCAATGGTACCTGTATGCTCAGATCCAGATTCTCCTCTCATTCTTACTTCAGCCACATTGCTGACTCAGAAGGTTGCTGCACTCACAGCTCCACAAGCTGAGTTCAAAGGCAAAGACCTGTACACAAGGCAGTAGAAGAAAGCCCAATGTCTTGCAAACATCTTCTGGACCCGCTGGAGAAGTGAATACCTTCCATCATTACAAGGTTGCAGGTAATGGCAAAAGGACAGGCGGAACATGCAAAAAGGAGACATTGTCATGCTGAAGGATGACAGTCAAGAGGAATGCCTGACCCATCAGCAGGATATTCAGCACCTTTCCTGGTACAGACAGGAAAGTACGCAAGGTGGAAGTAACACTCACAAAACCTTGCTTCACCCCATCACAGAGACTGTTCTGTTAGTCTGCTCTGAGATATAAGGAGTTGGGGAGGTGACAGTGGTGCAGTGGTAGAGCAGTCATCTCGCAACCAGAAGGTTGAAGGTTTGAATCTCAGTGCCTGCAGTCGAAGTGTCCTTGGGCAAGACACTGAACCCCCCCGTTGCCCCCGATGGTTAGAGCCATCGGTTGAGTTGTTGCCGCAGATGGCTGCCATCGGTTCTGTACTGGAAACAAATTCCTTGTGTGTAATATACCTGGCCAATAAAAGGTGATTATCCTTATTAAATCCCCTGAAAACACCAAAGTGGGCAAGTTGTGCAAGTAACTGTTTAGGACTGTCCCTGGAGAAAGAGCAAGGTGATTATCCAAATCCTTGTTAAGAGTTTTACACCCCCCACCCTTATTGTTAGATGGTATCCTTACTGACACCAGGCAGGGAGTGTTCTGGCCACTGACAGTGTGAGTGTAACATCACCACCCAGCCACTACAGGGCTTCTTTGTTCCTACATTTATCTTTATTGTTTATGTTCCTAGAGCAAGAAAAGGCTGTGCAGCCGTGTTAAGAAAACTCATGTTGCTAGAGAGTGAGAAAACTCATGCTATCTTCACTTGTATATCATTTAAAGAGCATTGTCTGTAAGTACATAAGTTTATACTGCTGAGCAATGTGCTTTGTGTTTGATTGCAGTAACAGGGAGGTTAGTTGCTGTAGAGCTAATCATATTTTTTATTTTGTAGTTTTACCCCTCACATATACCAATTCCTGGCGCACTGTGCACCAAATGAAAAGGAATAAAAAACCATTTAGTGCCATACCTGTGTGGATGGGTTATCTGTCTGCCTAGCAGAAGAATCTTCAGAACGCTCCCAAGCAAGGGCAGAACATAAACCATTATTAAAACGTTCTTCTCAAAGACCTCTGCTTCTGTGTCTGCTTTCTGGGTCCACTCCCTAGTTCAGCCCTGTTATAAATCAGGCTTTAGGACTTATTTTTCTTAAGGCAGGATCCGGCCACTTCTTCCCAGTGTAGATTCTTGTGCTTCATGAATTTTTGAACAATCAGCGCAACATGTCAGATTTTTTTAATCAAAAAACTATCAACTGTTAGCTAAATTCCTTGACACTGAGGTCAAAAATAAGCAGAACCTTTACTCAGGAAACAGTTGTCTCCATCCATTATCTATACCGCTGATTCCTGAATAGGGTCACTGGCTGGAGCCAATACCACCTGACATAGGGCGAGAGGCAGGGTCCACCCTGGACAGGTTGCCAGTCTATCACAGGGCTGACCACACACACTTAATCCTAGTGGAACTTTAGAGTCACAAATCAACCTAAGCTGCATGTCTTTGGACTGTGGGAGGAAGCCAGAATACCCGGAGAGAACCCATGCAAACTCCACACAGAAAGTCCCATCAGCACACAGTTTGACCAAATATTCATTCATTCATCTTCTATGCCGCTCAGTCCCAAATGGGGTCACGGGGGGCGCTGGAGCCAATCCCAGCCAGCAATCAGGCGAAGGTTGGGTACACTCTGGACAGGTCGCCAGTCCATTTTTTAACTACTGCCGGTTCTTTTATCTGAAGGCCCCAAGAAGTAACACTCAGGAAACAGGAATCAGCTTTATGTAGATTTATTTTCTTCTGGTTAAATGCAGAGTTATTACAGTGCTGGGCTCTATGAGATGACAAGTCTCCAAGAGCTCTGATAATAGGAAGTAATTCACATATATCTTCTTGGGCTGGGACTGCCCTGTACATGAGTGGAAACTCATATTATCTTCTAACCTGTTGACTCAACACTCACAACATGAACTGGACACGAGGTTCATACACGGTTCAAGTCATCCAACCAGGGGAGGACCAAAGTCCCCCTACCTTCTTTTACCTTCAACTCTGTGATCAGCCCCCATGTCAGTGAAATCTATCACTATTATCTTCCATGGGGCGTCTGGGACAGGGAAACTGCCCATGCCTGCTTTCAACGATGTTTTTGGATTATACTGATTACATATTTCACAACTCTGTACAAAGTATCGAGTAATATCTTTGAGATAAGGATGCCACCAATGTTGGGAAATAAGGGCTGTGACCTTGGAGGTAGCACAGTGACCTCTACTATGCGCCTCCTGAAACAACAGGTGCAGTAGTCCAGCCGGAGGTACTATTTTACA
>NW_018128041.1:618461-618916 GCF_001952655.1 Monopterus albus
TTGGCTCCTGCACTGGAGAAGTGAATGTGGGGTTTACTCAGTAGCTGTTGGAGGCCATTTACTCTGTGGGCTGACAATGTGAAGGCCTGTGAGTCCAAGAAAGCCTTGACACCATGGGTGGTATGAACAATGGTCTGGTTGCTCATAGTAATGTGTGAAGTTTTCATTATTGCTTTTCCGATTGCAGCCACATGTCTGACACATGTAGGATGTCCCATTTTTACATTGTCAAGTCTGGAGCTATAATACATCAGTACCTTCCTTTCTGTTCTCCCACTTCCCCCCTTTTGAAAAAGAATGGCATTAACAAATCCATTCTTATCATCAACATCTAAGTGAAACGGTTGTGAGTAGTATGATAGATGTTTAACAGGGGTGCCAGCAGAGGTCACAAAACCTTTTCTTCTCCAATGACACAGATCCACATGGACTGCCTGTACAGCATAAGCAGAGTC
>NW_018128041.1:619673-636741 GCF_001952655.1 Monopterus albus
TAACTTGGTCTGGCTTGAGAGGATATTGAGCCCTATAAATGGGCACTGTTCCTGGCTTGAGAGGAATATGCACCGGTGGGATGTTAATGAGCCCCACATTCATAGGGCCTTCTGACCACAAGGAATCTGGGAGCCTGGACAAGAGATCATGAGTACCGGGGTGATCCGTATGTTCTCGACCATGTGAGCGTGTCAAATAGTGCTTCTGAGGCTCTAACGTAAGATAAGATGAATGAGTGATTTTGTAAACTTTCAGAGATGGTGAATACTCAAGATACTTATTTTGAGTAGCTTGCCAATCTGAGGCTGCCTGGCACCGCTTAATCATAGGACCTAGGTTTTTGGCTTCTCCTCCATCTGACACCTTCAGAGTGACATGAGGAGCAGAGGTGTCTTGTAATGCATACAAATGTTGCAGAGTTTCTGGTAAGGAGATGGCAGCCGCCACTCCTTCTGGGCCGACATAAATGTTAGAGACAGAAACACTTTGAAAGTTTCCGGATGTGTGATGTTGTTGGATTACTCCTTCCCGCAATGCATCATAATTATCATCACCTTCCAGTTTGTAATTAAAGGTGCAATGTGGTGGGTCTAAGGGATCTGAGTACATGTGCATAATCAAGATCCATGGGAGCCACTGAGAGAAAGTTGTGTACAGTTGAGTGTGGACAAAGTTGGTTATAGACCCCACCAAACTTCAGCTCCACCATCAGGCATGGCAGAGTCTGGCTCTGCAGTTGTCTGTACTATCTGGCTCAATGCATGTCTGGGTGTTGCACAACGCTGCACAGTCCCGTCCGGGAAAGTGATACCTACATGTCGTGGAGCTAAAAGCAGTGACACATTTTGGGAACACATAATGTCTCGGGCCAAGAGATTGACCGGACACGAGGGAGACAAGAGGAATGAGTGTTGGAAGGACAAGGTTTTCCAAACACAAGGAACAGGGATGGACAACGGCCACTTTTCCATGATTCCCGAGAAGCCGACAACAGGTACAGTATTTGTAGAAAGTGGGAGTGGCTTATTCAATACCTAGCTCCTGTGTCAACCATGCACATATACTCTCTTCCATTAATGGTAAGCTGAACTAAGGGCTTGAGAAACATATCGGGAGAACACAAAGAGCCAGCTGCTGTGTGCCCTGGGCACCCGTATTGGGGCATTTGGACGGCCCCTGGGGCCTGATGCTGTCCAGTTGGTGGAGGGGGATAAGTTTCATGTCCATACTGAGGAACCCCTGCTTTAGGCAGTGGGTAATGTGGGCGTGGTGGTGAGTTGTTATACGGGCACTGAGCAGCCTAATGTCCGTTTTTTCCACAAAGGAAACAGGCATCCCGTCTTCCCGGGCCTTTATAGTTCCTATTACGCCCCCATCCTCCCTTATTAAAATAGGGCCTGTTGGAAGTGAGCTGGGGGTTGGTGCTGTGTAATGAGTGGATGGTGGCTGGAACACTGGAGGAAATTGAGAGAGCGGTGCCTGCTGAGGTAGCTTTTTGGAGGAGGCTTTAAGCAGGTTAACTTTGTCTCTCATTTCCTTCAGTTGTGACTTGGTCACCTGTGTCTGCAGGTTGGTCAGGTCTTTTCTTTCCTGTTCCTGTTGCTCTATTTCATTGTTAACATGGTGAATGACATGAGCCGACCCTTGAGAGTATGGCAGCTCAGACAGCCCAACGACTGCTTTTAATGCAGTTTGAACAGCAGGAGGCAAAGAAGATTCAACTGCTCCTCTGAAAAGCAGTGTCATTGTTAGCAGGATCATCTCCAGTTCTCTCTTGCCACATGCTTTTAACTCGCAGCAAATATGCTGAGCCTCTTTCACCTTCTTCAGGTGGGATTTTGCAAAGTTCAGTTTACAGTGGCGCACACTCTGAGCGTCTCTTCGTCAGACAGCCCCCGTCGGAAGCTGCTGATGTTCACTATAAGAGCGTCTCTCGGCTGCAATTTCTCGTCAGCAAATTACAGCATGCTCCTTATCTGAACGTCTCTTCGTCAGTAACCCACTGCATATTCTTAAACCGAATATACTGGCAGTAGATTAGTGATGCTCCGCAATACTATTTACACTTAACAATTTAGAAGACAACCTTAAAAGGTCATTCACCAAGAATTTATGTCTTTTATGAGGCCAAAACGCAAAGGACTAGGACACTTATTGACTTTCCCTCACGTGAGAAATATGTGCTTGTGAACTCTACATGTAACCAGATTCAATGCAGTAAAACATTAATAAAACTCGAATAGTAAATGACATTTAGCAAAATAATGAATTAAATTTGACAGATCAGATGCCATCTTCAAACAGACACTTCATAATTTAGATTAGCCAATATGCAGAAATTCTCTATGGAATAGAAAAGGTTTTCTGCTTACCTTTTGTTTGACGTGGCCACAAAAGTGTCTGGCTGGAGACTTCTACAATCCTCTCAGATGGTTCTTCAACCAGAACGTCTGTTGGAGCCAATGTTCAGATCCGGGTCTCACGGCACCAATTTTTAACTACTGCTGGTTCTTTTATCTGAAGGAAATTCACATATATCTTCTCGGGCTGGGACTGCCCTGTACATGAGTGGAAACTCATATTATTTTTTAATCTGTTGACTCAACACTCACAACATGAACTGGACACGCGGTTCATACAAGGTTCATACAGATATGAACTCATATTATCTTCTAATCTGTTGGCTCTACACTTACAACATGAACTGGACACAAGGTTCATACAAGGTTCATGCAAATGTTCTAGAATGTTCGAATAAGCAGCGTGTGTGTGTGTGTGTGTGTGTGTGTGTTGGTATTTTCAGGCGTTTCTGAAAGTAGACATGCAGTTAGCATCTTATCTATAGTTTTCAGGATGACACTTATCTCTGCAATCAATTTATGCACATTTCACCAAGAAGACAAGAAATACTACAAGTTGTCTCAAAAACTGACTATTATAATTATAATGCATGCAGAAGAGCCAGGTTAATACTGATACATGGAGCTGTTAATGAAACACAGACAAATAGTCATACAGAACTGTTCCATTATAAAAGCAAAATAATACTGATGATAAGTAGAAAAATAACTTTAACTCCTGAAATCCAATCCTAACACATTGCAGGGCCAACACGCAGACAAACAACCACTCACACATTCACTCCTACAGGCAATTTAGACACGCCAATCAACCTATGCTGCATGTCTTTGGACTGTGGGAGGAAGCCAGAGTACCTGGAGAGAACCCATGCAGGCACGGGGAGAACATGCAAACGCCGCACAGAAGGGTCGCAAACCCACAACCTTCTCGCTGTGAGGCAACAGCGCTAACCACCATGCCACCGTGCTGCCTTGACCAAATATCGTAGAATTATTTTTGTTTCTGTTTTCTAACAAGCGGGTTATTTTATATAATTGTATTAAGAAAATAAGCTTTGGGGACACAATGGATTAAATGAAGATTGAGGGTTCTCCATGGCATGTCACTATTAGACAGTCTATCATCACTTCCTTGCTATATATCTCTCATCTTCCTTCCCTGCACTGCCTGCTAACTCACTTCGTACAGTGAGACCTCAGAAGGCTTACACTGTGCCGTCATCCTCAGCCATAACAATAGCCATTAAACGATATGTCATTGCCGACCTGGGGGCAATGTCATCCATTCTGCAGACCAGCCTCGCGATGCAAGGCCGGTCCCATTGTGCTGATGGTTTTACAATCCATTGAATAAGTGCTTGTATGGCTGGTCGACTGATATATGGTCTCATTATATTGTTTGATGGCTGTGGTTGAGCTAGGTGATTATACTGCTGATAAACCGCAGCGAATGAGGGGTCTGATAGGCTGATTATACAGTAGGCTCATTAAGACATGTATTAATCAGGGGCATTGACTTCCTTTGTGTGCTGATGTGTGTTTTGTGGTTGATATGTGCCTTATGTATGTGTATGTGAGCTCTTCTCTGATCATTTGATGTTCATATACAGTGCGTATAAAAAGTATTCAGCCCCTTTTTTTGATTTTATAAATCATTCATGGCCGATATACAGTAATTTGGCTTTTTTGTAAAAAAAAATAACAAAAAATCCTCTTTAATGTCAAGGTGAAAACAGGTTTCTCCAAAGTAATATCAATTAAACAAAAATATGTAATGTGAAATAAGTGACTGCCTAACTATTCACCCCCTTTAAAATGACTGATCTAATTCAACAGAGGTCTCGCCAACTGGTGCTAGTAGTCTCACAGTTAGAGAAATGGCAGCGAATGTGTCTCTTGTAGGATAAAGACACCTGTGTCTGGAAGCTCCAGTCACTGGTTAATCCGTATTCCTGGCTACCATTATACCATGAAGACAAAAGAACACTCCAAGCAGCTCAGAGAAAAGGTTATTGAAAAGTACAAGTCGGGGGATGGATACAGAAAAGTTTCCAAGGCACTGAACATCTCCAGGAGTTCAGTTAAATCCATGATCAAGAAATGGAAGGAATATGGCACATGTCTAAATCTCACAAACTGAGTGACCGTACAAGAAGGAGACTAGTGAGAGAGGTCACCACAAACAGACCACCCCCACTGTGAAGCACGGTGGTGGCAGCATCACGCTGTGGGGATGCTTTTCGACAGCCGGCCCTGGAAGGCTTGTAAAGGTAGAGGGTCAATTGAATGTGGCAAAATATAGGAAAATCCTAATCCTAGAGGACAATCTTATTCAGTCTGCAAGAGAACTACGGCTTTGGAGAACATTTGTTTTCCAGCAAGACAGTGACCCGAAGCATACAGCAAAAGCTACACAGACATGTCTTAAAGACAACAAGATGAGTGTTCTGGAATGGCCAAGTCAAAGCCCACACCTCAATCCAATAGAGAATTTGTGACTGGACTTGAAAAGCCCGATCCCCACGCAACCTGGAAGAGCTTGAGCAGTTTAGCAAAGAAGAATTACAGTGTCCAGATGTGCAAGCCTAACTGAGACCTATCCACACAGACTCAGCTACTAAATACTGACTTGAAGGGGTGAATATTTATGCAACCACTTATTTCAAATTACATATTTTTCACTTTGACATTAGAGTTTTTTTCTAATTTTTAAAGCTACATTATATTGACCATGATTGATTTATAAAATCAATAAAATGGTAAAACATCAAAGGATCTGAATACTTTTCATAGGCACTGTAAGCATGAATTTTCAAGTGCTGTTTACTATACTGTACGTGCATGTGTCTGCATATACAGTATATGTGTTCCAGGATGTGTGTTGTCTGGTTGAATTTATGTACTGTATGTTTGTGTATATCTGCATGTGTGGTTCTTCGGCCCTTCTGGCTTAGATCCTTTCACAACTCTTTTACAGGTGCCAGCTCTTGCTCTTTATATTTAGTAGCTGAGGCTTTGTTGAGGACTAGTGGTGAGACAGGTGGCTGGCCGGCCAGCTGCTGGGATGCTGTTCAGTGTCAGCTGTTACTGGCAGTCAGGCAGTGCGGAGGAGGCTTGTCATAACCTCGAATTTGAATTGTTTTGTATGTGCACAGCTGGTGAGCTGCTACTCTTTGTCGGCTGTGATAGCAGCTGACACCAGACTGTGATTTGTTTAGTGGTGGGCACGCTGCAGTCCACATTGGTAACTGCCAGTTCCAACAGAACTTCACTTTCACACCCCTGAATTATTTGTGTTTCATAAATGCATGTGTGCATTGCAAAATCATGACTATCAGGACAGGACAGTCATTGTTTTTTGGCTGCTTATTTATTTGCTACAAATAAACCTTGTGTTCACCTTGTATTGTAATTATCTTTCCAAGACCTGCTTTTTACATAGAGTATTATTTTAAATGGAGCAGTCTCACCCTGCAGCACACACCCAACAGCACCCAAGATGTGTTTGTAGCACTCAGACTCCCAAGAGTAAGAGGTTAAACATATTTTGATTGGAGCCAAATAATGGCACACGTCAGGTTTAGCAGTTTCACAACAAAAGCAGTAGCTGTGAGCTTCTCCTGGTTTTGGCACTAGTTGCTATGAAAGGAGATGGCGAGAATGAGAAATACTGTGCGTGTGTGTGTTGTCAGCTGGTGGAGCCCCTGACCCCCAGTGGAACGGCCCCTAACCAGGCTCAGCTGCGGATCCTGAAAGAGACGGAGCTGAAGAGGGTCAAGATTCTGGGCTCGGGAGCTTTTGGAACAGTCTACAAGGTCACTGCATGAGTTTGCATTTATAAGTGCCTGTTTATGTTTGTGTGCATACCTAATTCTCACCTCAGTCCTTGTTCAAACATGCAACTGCCAAATTATAAATCAAACATCAGTCAGTCCACTGAATGGTAAAGAAGGCAATCAAGCCCACAGTTTCATTCAGTAGATACTGTACTCTCACTAGGAGAAAAACCCTGCTTGACAACTTAAACAATAAGCATAAACATTTCCCTTTGTAACAGTGCTTCTTGACAGATGTGAGCCTAGGGCGGCTCAAGGACCTGGAATGGAAACTGTTGTTTGCTTGCCAACTTCACTGCCCTTGGCAAAATTATTCATACCACCCTGAAACTCAGCAAACCCAGTGAATAAATACTGTGCTTTCTACCACTAGCTCTAAATTGTTCTCAACTCTAGTATTGATGGGCCTGTTTAATTTTATGAGTGGTTTGTCATGAATTTATAGCTATATTATTATCCACAGCTCTTTACTTGTCTCAGGTGTTTGGATTTAAGCCCTTTAAAGTGAATAAAATGTTATATATTTTAATTCTCTTTTATCATTACTTTATTGAAGGTGCTCAGTCTCACCTGAGAACAAGCAACTCTATTAATAAATGTATTTATTTATTTTAACAATGGCAAATGCTGTCATGAGAGCACTGTTTTGACCACAAAAATACAAGAATAAGGCTCATGCTTGTGCAAACACTGGTTTGGGTGAATCAGACCTGAAGAGGAATATTAGCAGGACATCATTAAACACAGGCAGCACCCATCAAAATCAGCATGTGTGAGACTCCGTACCATGCATTTATTGTGATTGCTTATATATTACAGGGCATCTGGATCCCAGAAGGTGAGACGGTGAAGATCCCTGTGGCCATTAAAATCCTCAACGAGGCCACTGGTCCTAAAGCCAATGTGGAGTTCATGGATGTGAGTATTTATATGTATTTATATCACAACAGCTTGCGTCTATTTTAATCTGTGTATTCATGTTTGTGTGACTGAGCAGTAAAGCCTTTGCCTTGTCAAAGAAATGTCCATGCTTGTCACTGTGTGGGATTGTTCATTTGGCGGTAAATTCTTATGAGAGCACTATCTCAGTCAGAGCCAATAATAAAGTGAACTCCACTATGCAGTGCAGCCAGGCATGTATTGAACAAGACGTTATTAAAAACAGCACTTGTTTATGAGATATGGCTTTACTAGAATCCAGGAGTGATCAAGGGGAGAAGAAGAACAGGAGGGGAGTAAGCCGAGGAGTTTTCAGTTCTTCCTATCTTTGTCTTTGTTTTTGCTTTTTCCATTCTACTTTTCTCCACATTTCACACATTCCAGGTTTCACAACTGTCATGTTTTTAATTATCACAAGGTTCTTTTTTTATATCATTTTGAATGTCAGAATTTTCATCACCTCTTCTTTTAACTCCCTTTTGTGTCCTGCTTTGACAGTGTGCATCAGACTGCATTACAATAGTGATCAGTTGTGGCCACAGCAGCTCTGTAAACTGAATGGCACCAAAAATCAAGTGATGCTAAATTTATTCTATCTTCTGCATCAGTTCCAATACTTATTTTTCCTTCCTCTTCATTTCTTCATCAACAGACACAGGTGCTGCAACATGGTTGTACTTCTACCTTCTACTTCCCTTTCTGCCCAGTTTCTCCCCTCCTGTCTTCCATCTGCCTCCCTCCTCTCTTCTCTTCCCTCTCTTCCTCGCTTCCTGTTTCTCCCAGTGGGGGTCTCTGTGTCCATCCAGAGCCAATATGCACTATCTGCTGGCTTGTTAAACAGCAATCTAAAGGCAGGCTCACGCCTCACCACTGGGAAACTAGCCACTGGAGTGCCAGCTCCAAACGCACTCAGAAAATATACACACACACACACACACACACACACACACACACACACACACACAAATATACCAAATAGCGCACACTTTACAACAAAAGGGTCCCCATGTGGTCTCGCATGTGAGAGATGCAGCCTGATTTGCTTTTGTACACAAATATGTGAATTTGAGCAAGTTGACAATGCAAAGGTCTAATAATAACTCATTTTGTGTTTTTTGATGCATACACACATGTGCACTTTCACATACACACACGCGCGCTTGAACGTGCATCAGCTTTGCAGGGCTCTGTCAGTCTATCACTAAGTGTGTGTGTGTGTGTGTGTGTGTGTGTGTGTGAGTGAGGGAAAGTGAGCAAATGAACTGGATGGGAAAGGCAGGTCAGCTGGCAGTAATAGAGGTCAGCGCTCAGGGAAATGAGGGAGAAACCAAAACACACGCACACACACACTCATCCTCATAACATGTGGACCCAGAGTAGAAAGCAAGAGCAAGAGTTTAGCCTAACATAGTTTATGACAGCAGGGTCTTTTAGGATAACCGAGTGAGAATAAATACACTCTCTCCATCTTTCCGTTACACACACTACTGTCCTTTCTCCCTCACTTTTCCTCCATCCCTTGATCCCGGGATGTGTGGTGCAGAGGTGGCTGCAGTTGTATAATGTTGAACATTTGGGGGGTAGCAGGTGGTTTTATGAAGTGGAGATGTAGTGGCACTACTTGGGGCCGGGAGGCTCTGTTTAAATCAGGGCACTGATGGTGCCAAAAGCCTCTCTATGGCCTATTGCCTCCCTCCTGTTGAGAATTAATCTACTCACACCCACACCACCACTCTCTCCCTCTTAGCTCATTCTTTAGCATCTAAATTTAAAAAGGCACCTTATCTATCTATTAGCTGCCCCAGGGCAAAGCCTGGATATACACCTCCACGACCGTTATGACCATTTGCCATATGTAGAGACTGTGAGAGAGAGCGTGTGTCCTTGAGTATGTGAACATGCATGTTTTAGAGAGCTGCCAAGAGAGTGTGTCTGCATGTGAGTGCATGAATAAGAGAGTGTGTGAGAGAGGCACTAGGAGATGAGGAGAACGGCTGAAGTGAATGTTTATAAGCAATGACTGAGCACAGCTTCTGCTCGGCCATAATGCATATACACGCTGGCCACAAGTACCAGCCCTCGTCATCATAGCACTTCATCACCACCACACATCTTTCTGCTTGCAGCTTTGCAATAACAATTACCCAACGTCCCAAATGCTCAAACCTCTACGTCCATCTGTTGCTGAGAGAGATGAGAGGGAAGCCAGAAAATGCACTTACACGCCAAATCAAACAAGAGAGAATATTAAAAGTAGCCCGTGAAATCAGACACATAGTGGCTTCTGGAATTATCAGTGTGTGTGACTCACATTTTGGTGGTTTAATTGTGCTGGTGCAACATTTAATAATATTTTAAAGCATAGATGAAAAAGGATGGGTTTGTGCAGGTTTCTGCAGGATATTCTCTCCCAGTGAGATACTCTGTGGACCGGTGCTGTGCATGCAGATAGTCATCATCCCACAGGTCTTAACTTGTGCATCTAACTCTATGTCCAGTAGGAAATCTTTGGAATACACTGCAGTATTATTTGTTGATAATAGATGTATGGACAGACACATAGAAGTCTACTTTACAAACAGAACCTAATACAGCTCTGTAGAGTGAATATTTATACCAGTGGTTCCTAGCTTTACAGCCAGGAACCCTCTGTGGTCCTAGAACAAAGAAAAAATAGCAGAAGGTCACAACATACTTCTGTTACACAAAATAGTGTATAATCTAATTTTTTTAGTTTTTAAAGTCTTAAGGATTCTAAAAGCAGAGAAAAAATCAACTCACACATTGGTTGAAGCGCTAATTTTGGGGAAAGCAGTGGAAATTTGGCCATAGCCAGTTTCGACAATACATACAGCAACCATCATAAAGCTTAAATTCAGTTTCATGCTCTGCTAATGGCAAGCAGATGCTAAAGATTACATTGATAGGAAAACTGTTTTCACAGTCTACTCCTTGAATTGATAGACTTTTGGATTTCAGATCAGTTTTTGATCAACTGCCAACTATAGCAATGTGTTTTCTTCACAAATTTAGCAACAAAGTGTTACAAATTTGTTACAGCTCTGAATTTCACCTGTCTGGCTTCTTCTCTATAGCCATGGAGACTGAGGCTCTTGGGTACTGTAGTGTTTAGAGCTCTTCACTATCCAAAACCTGTGGGAAAATACATTATTTCTCAGAAATACAGGTGAAATAAGAACAGTTTAAAATTGGAATATGTTCAGACATGTCAGCACTCAGCTTTGCATGTGGTGTTGGATCACTTCTGATCCTCAAAACTCATAATAAAGCACCTGATACCTGCTAGGTGAAGAAAATTAAAAATGTCAAGTAGCAGAATTGTTTTGCTTGGAGGAAATGGGTAGTGTACTTCTGCATTCTCAGCCATGAAATGCAACAGTTGTCTTAGTCCATCTTTGTCCTTCCCCCTGCTCTTACCCAGGAGGCTCTGATCATGGCCAGCATGGAGCACCCCCACCTGGTGCGTCTACTGGGTGTTTGCCTGAGTCCCACTATTCAGTTGGTCACCCAGCTCATGCCCCACGGCTGCCTCCTCGACTACGTGCACGAGCACAAGGATAACATCGGCTCACAGCTGCTGCTCAACTGGTGTGTCCAAATCGCCAAGGTAAGTAGCTACAGTCAGGTCACAAGTGGATAACATCTGGTGGTGCTGTAGCATTGTTTCTGTGTCGGCAAGGTGTGAGAGCTGTAATATTTTTTATACTGTTGTTGATGTCATTCAAGTTTGCCTCTGTACCCAGCCTGGATTTGACTGATGGTGATATATAGCAGGTTGCCAAGTCCTATGTGAACCCAAAATAGCTGAAATTCTTATTTTAACAGCTTTCAGAATGGTTTTGAAATGCTACAGTACCACAAATGTCCCTGCTTTGTGTGATCTGTCAGATTTTACCTATTCAGGCTTCCATTGCTGTTGTCCAGGTTTAGTGGCATAGTATCAAGACCTACATTATGCTAACTCAGATGAATCATAAAGAGTCAGAAAACAGCAGTTGTATGTTTGAAAACCCGTCATTTTGAAAACAAATACACTTTGTGTCTGATTGTTTTGTATAAATCACTTCCAACCCCCCCCCCTCCCTTTTGATCCTAATTATCCTCACTGCTTGGCAGATTGATCATTTTCACCATCTTTCAGCAGGCGAGCCTAGTTTGCTTTGAACTCTGTCTTACAAGCACACCAGGACACATTATTTTGTCAGGATATGAGTGTTGGTGCAAGAGAAGAACAAATTAATGACCCAGTCTTTGTTACCAAAACAAAATCTGCTCATGAATCACTGAAACAGCAGTAATGCTTGAAATATTGTGTGCACGTTTGCTTACCCAAATAGCATTTGTATTTTGTTTGCAAATTAAGTCACTGCAGCACAACTGCTTAATAGTGTAAATGCCTGGTAAGATTTAACTCTGAGTTATAACTCCAGGATGGCAGTAGGATGCTGAGTTGCTATTACATGTTATGTCAGCAGACATTTGCTGTGATACAAAGACATATTGTCTCAACTGTGGGAGCAGTAGCAAAAAAAAAAAAAAAGATCTGACAAAAGGCTGACTTTGGCACTGAGCAACCTGAATGGATTTTAGCCAAAAAAAAAGAGGGGAAAAAAGTTTTTACCAGAGTTAAAATTGCTGCTCTCCAAGTTTGCTAATGTGTATTATGAAAATATGTGGTTCTGCCTATTGAGGTTTAAGTCAGTTATCAGAAAGCTACAGATATATTTAACCAGTTATAGCCACTACCACTGCTGCACTGGTGAGTACAAAAGGGGACCATGCAGCCTCACCTGTATTCCATTTACATTTAACCACTTCATGCATCTCAGGCATATTGGATAGCTTCTGTATTTCAGTGTCTTGCTCTTACTCCACCCATGCAAGTCATCCATTGTGTTGGTTTTAATAGTTAAACTGGTGTTATTGCAACTAAACTGCTAAAACTGCACAAGTTGTTGTTCTTCTGGCTTCAGGTGCTTTACCATCCTCTTGGCCGGTTTTGGATGTAGCCTGGGAAAACCAAGATGGATGAAATCAGATTTGTGATCTGGCAAGCTGAGACACATATGGGGCTAAATGTAAACAAAAGATTATTAAATGGCATCTGGATTTTTCCTAATATGGACACTTAAAGTGGCAGATGCAAAGGCCTCATTTAATCACAAAAGACACAGTGCTGCTTTTAATTATTAACAGTCAGGTTTTACTGAACTTCTCATCAAAGGGTTTTGACATAAATTTGTTTTTAAGGCAGTGTTGTGACCATAGAGTCTCTTACACTTAAGTAATATTGTATAATAAAACTAAAGTATGAAACACTTAAGACAATCAGTGATCATTTTCAAATATAAGGGGTCAACAGCTGACAACATGTATTACTGTCTTACAAAATGACACCCTACCATGAAAAGTTAATGTTCACAAACAACTGCTGAAAACTCTTTGATAGACCATTCTTTAGGTAATGTCCTGTTTCTAAAGCACCCCTTTGTCAGTCACACTGTTGGTCATCATTAGAGATAATGTACTGTCTTTCTCTATCTGAGTCACTAATCAGAGCTTTGATGAGGTATGGGTTAGTGTGGCCTGCAGTAGGTGATTCCCAGGAGCATGAGGAACAGGTTACATAAGCAGGTACTTAATGCCATAATTGGTTTCGATTTCACCTGTAGCAGCAGAAGGGGAAGCATCACTTTGTTAGCAGTTCCGTAAGTGAGGAAGAGCAAGAGTAAGTCCTTAAACCACAAAGACTTGTGACTGTCTGTTAGGACAGTAAATAGGTTTTGTGATAGATAATAATAATAATGATATGTTTGGTCTGTGATATGTTTCAGATTAGATCAATTTACAAACTAAAATCAATAGTCAAAATGAAAATGTGTCTTTATCTCAAAGACCAGCAAGTATAACATTCTTGTAATGTGCACCAAAAAGTACAATTTGTTTGTTGTTAGGCTTTTTGTACCTGAGTTCAAAAGCCAACTCTCACACTTAGCACACAAAAGCAATTCTAACAGCTATGATTGTTGGCCAGTATATTTATGGCTCAGTGTGGTACATAACATTTACAGTAGTGCTTGGAATTATTCCAAGACCATCTTTTGGGGTTTAGCTCCTTGTATCACCTTCACTGATCCTTCATCACATAGCCCTGAGGTATTTTTCAAACCAGAAAATGACAGACGTTCTCTGTGGTGTGGTGTCCATCAGTATTTATGTCTCTGCATATATGTGTGCACTTTAGTGTCTCTCTGTGTGTATCTGAGCATATGCCCGTGTTTTGGGCATGTGAGCTGAATAAATAACTCTGCGTCCCCTTCTCTGAGTGATTTTTGCGCTCTCAGGGTAATGACAGGGAACCACTCCTCCAAGAGAAAGAGCAAAAGAGCATTTTTCGGAAGCCACACCGTTTTCTAGCAAAGGGAAAAATAATTTTCCCTCAGCCTTCAGTTAGCTTTGAAAAGGGTGTTTTTGTAGAGGATGGGAGAAAAGGAGAAAGGGAAAGAATGTATAAAAAGAACAGAAAGTGTTAAAAATATCTTTACAGCATAATGAAGGACCAAAACCAAAGATCTACAATGCCGTGTACTGTTTGCTGAACATATACCTAGTGGATACAGGTAGTATTCAGGGTATTTACTTACTTACTTATAATTAGCCAGGCTCTGTCCAAATGTAGCACAATCAGATTGTACACATTAAACAAATGAGATGTAATGTGTTAACTACAGAAATGCATTTTCTGAAGAAAATGCGTATGGATGCTGAGTGCTGAAAGATCGCCCTGAAAATGCTGAACATTTTGACACCTGAATGGTTTGGCTAGCTGAAAGTATGCTGAAGTAGAATTTTTCCATTCATTTGAATGGGGCAACATTTTCAAAATAAAGCTGAATATTACAAAAGGATTAAGTTTAGAAAAATTCTGAATAGAAGCATCAATGTCATTCAAGAGCTGAACATTTTAATAGCTGAAATAACTGAAATTATGTTGAAGTCAAATTTTTCCATTCATTTGAATGGGGCAAGATTTTCAAAATAAAGCTAAATATTTAAAATGTATGAGGTTTAGACAAATTCTGAATAGAAGCATGAATATCCTTGAGGAGCTGAACATTTTGATACCTGAAATAGCTGAAAGTTTGCTGAAATAGAATTTTCCCATTCATTTGAATGGGGAGAGATTTTCAAAATAAAGCCAAATATTTCAAAAAGTATGAGGTTTTGACAAATTTTGAATAGAAGCATGAATGTCCTTGAGGAGCTGAACATTTTAATAGCTGAAATAGCTGAAAGTATGCTGAAGTTAAATTTCCCCATTTATTTGAATGGGGTAAAATTTTCAGAATAAAGCTGAATATTTCAAAACTATGAAGTTCAGAAAAAATCTGAATGGAAGCATGAATGTCCTTGAAGAGCTGAACATTTTGATATCTGAAATAGCTGAAAGTATGCTGAAGATGAATTTCCCCATTCATTGCTCACTAATTGTATGGATGCTGACTCAGCATCCATACAATTAGTGAGCTGTAGAAGTGCTGACTGGTGAATTGGGTGACCTTTGGAGAAAGCCATGTGCTTAACTATTTTTAAGTTAAAATAACAGCCACAAAATTCAGAAATTCAATTTACTAAAGTAGAAATTTACAGATGGGAAGACAACATCAAACACGTTGAGGAATAACTGAATATTTTTAACCTTTTCTGTAACACAAATGGACAAAGCCATGATCATCATGGGAATTAAACATAATTGCATTCCATAGTTTCCTCTTCAGTAGCAAAACAAGGAAAACCTTTCCATTATAATTGTATATCACAAAGTGATCAACAGTGAATGAAGGTAAACGCAATTATGGACTTTTGGGTAAATATTTACTGCAGTAATATGTCTCTGCATATATGTGTGCACTTTACTGCAATAATATAGTGCAGTAGAATTATAATGCAGCATAAACCGGAAATACTGAAATGCACCTACTGGCGTTAGTTCCTTTCCAGAACTGCGTCTACATTGTACTGTTTAGTCAGATAGCAAAGCTACATCTTAACCACTCGACGCTCTGCTTGTCTTTTTCACCATAACGTTGGAGCAGTTTGCCAGTCCCCCACCACCAACGCCACAATTACAGCACAAATAGCATCCATATGCAGGTTCTGACCTGGGCAGGTGACCGCTGTGCTGCAAATTGATTGGCCGAGGCCTGTCACCAGGCAGTGACTCTTCATCACTGAGTGTTTTGGGCTTTGAGATAATGGCCCCCATTAATCTACAGTCACCCTCAGGACTGCCCCACTGCCACACACACAGTAACTGGTGCTCACATACAGTAACAACACACGGATTCACACAGAGGTCTCTTTAGATCCTTCTGAATAGGCTCTAATTTATTAGTTTTGTTTATCTTTCCTTTTTTGTCTTCTCTTTTCCTTAGTTTTATATATATTTTTTTACATTATTTCATTTCCTTATGTGTTGTATCCTTTCCTTGCCTCTTTTCAGTACTTCCCCTCTTCCTGTTTTCCTTTGTCCCTTGCCTTATTTGCTTCTCTATCTTTTCCTTTGTTCTCCTTTTCTCTTCTACTTTCATCTATTTTCATGTCCTTTTCTCTTCTTTTTATTTGATTTTCTCTCCTTTATTTTGCACTTTTTTCCTCCATACACTTGTAAACAGCTACGTCTCCTTTCCTTTGCCATTTCTCTATTGCCATGGTGGCCATGTGCTCATGTCAAAGGTTGCTCCATATCTCCTCATGTGTTACCCATTCCAGGCCAGTAGTGTGTGCATGTTTGCATGCACAGAAAACTAGAAATTTCTCAGTGCTTAAAAATGACCTTGTCCTTGCCATTCTGTTGCTTTCTGCATCTGCATCTTGCGTCTTCCGCTCTCAAGCTGAATCTCTCTCTCTCTCACTCACCCTGTCTCATATACACATTTTATTTTACCATTAGGTTATGGTTTATTAATGGAATTATTAGGTTTGTGATGTATTGTAATGAACAAATCAATCACCTAATAAAATATGGGATCAGAACTGAGTGCATGCAGGGCTACGGGGGTCTTTTAATTTGGCTCTCCTCTCCTCTCCTCTGTCTTTTGCTCCCTGTCTTCCTTTCACAGTCTCTCTCCTCAGGCTCAGCGTAATGAAAGAAAATTAGATTCAGCAAGTAGCTGTCCTGCCGCTGAAATGATTGGTTTTGGCACTGAATCCTGGGCTGGACGAGGGTCTTGATTGGCTTTTGTGGGGAAGGAAGTGGGATGACTGATGGATGGGAGCTTGTATGTAGGCCACATTCAGGCCTTCGGTGAGGGAGTTGACTGATTTGTATAAACATACCCACTGGCAAACTGGTGGGCTGACATTAGCTCAACATGCCCTGCAGGAAAACCCTCCAGTTAGAGTAGTGCTCTGCTGTCACAGCTGTTCTGGACATTGTTTTACAGATTCACAGTGCTAATGATGGCGTCAAACACTGACCTTAAATTATTTCTCGAAGATGGGCTTGGTGCTGCGTTGTGGTCAAATATGCATGGAAGCATGTGTGCAGAAGCGATTATACGAGTATTTAAATTCTGAATTACGTGTATGGAAAACTAAGAACATAAGAAATCAAGAAAAACACTCCATTGCTTTTACACACTCACAGAAACACACACAGAGTGGTTTTTTTTCTGCCCAAATCAGCAGAGCTCTTCCAACACTGCTTAGTCAGGGAAAGGAAAAGTAAACTGTTGATCTTTGGCCCCATATGAGTGGTTGCATGAGTTAATATTCTTGTGCGAATGCACAAATTTGCATCCTGTGTTGGCTTAACAGAGATGCTACCCAATAGCAGAAGAGCCAGTCTGGTCAAGCTTAGTGTGGAGCCCTCTGTGTCATTCACTTCCCAGCAAATGTCACTCTGTACT
>NW_018128041.1:636770-663763 GCF_001952655.1 Monopterus albus
AACACTTTTTCCTCACTCCCCCTACAGTACCATATATCCTTCATTTCCCTCCCTCACTGGAAGATGAATTCCAGTCTTTGCTTAGGATCAAATCACCTTCCCTCCTGTATTCATGTCATATCTTTATTGTTTTTCAGTCATGTTTGTTTCACTGCAAAAAGGCATCAGATCCAATTTACATCCTAGATGAACAAAGCAGATACTGTGTTATTCTGAACTGAACACTGGGCTTTTCTGTGTGACCATCTCTTTGATTCCTCTCTCCATGCTATAGTAATTGTGCTTCCCAAAGGACTTTTTTGTTTCTCTAAGTTGTTCTTCATCTTGTATAGGCTGCCCTCATATGTCTTTATAACCACACCTGATCTTTATCCCTTACTGAAAACAGTATAGTCAACTGTCTGGCAGAGCATCCTGTGGATGCACTTCAGCTATGCTCAGAAAGCTCAAAAGCTTCTTACTAGGAGTCAGGCATACATGAACATAAATAATTGCAGTATTGTATATACTGTATCTACACATGACAGAACATTCCCTCAGTAGTAAAACCAAAATTTTCCTTCTTAGCATTTAAAACAATCATTTACCACCTTATACTATGTCTATTTTATGTTCAAATACTATAGCAAATATTATTTAAAACTACATAATGTCCTAGCAGATATCAGTGCTTGTTGTCTTCTGACTAAATGATGCTACTGCGTAACTAATTAATTACAGAGTGAGAGACAATTAAGACTACGAACTGAAAACTAACATGACTCCTGTCTACAACCTCCATTTAAATTCCTATTAACACTTGATAGCAAACGTGATGTCACCTGGAGATGAAACGTGTCCTTCAGTTGAACATATTTATCTGAGAACATCAGATTGAAAGTGTTAATGTGTGGTTTGATAAAAGTTGATCAAAGTGTGGCAGTGAAGCACTTTGGTCAAGTTAAAAGCTCAAATATGCAAAGTCACTTAAGGTTTGTTGCAGGTTTGGGGAGCGTAAGTTGTACTGAACTGAATAGGGTCAGCAGGCTGTACAGTAGTGATCACTGTGCAGCATTATATTTCTACAGGGCTTCATTAATGATGCAGTCCCAGAATTCGTTGTATCTCAGAGCTTGTCAGGAAGCACATCACGCTGTGATTACCAAATACCGTGATCCATAATATTATCCAAAATCTTTAAAAATAACCACAACTAAACCAACTAATGTGCACTCTGAGCAGTTTTTTTCCTTCAGCCAAGGCAAACACATTCACAAATATACACTCACACATACAGTCCAGTCCTCAGAGGTACATATGTGTCCCTGCTGATGCAACAAAATGAAAGAAACGGGGCAGAGGGAGACTGAGGAGGGAGAGTGGAAGGTGGCGAGGAGAGGGGGAGGGTAGAGGGATAACCCCCACCCACCCAAGTGTTTCTAATTAACTTTAAGGATCAGCAGCGCTCAAGGATGCGTGAGGGGAGGGATTTGACTGCCAGATCCAGTAGTTAGGAAGGCCTGATTGGATGGGTCACCTCTTTCCATACACACCCATTCCTTGTGATGTCTGAAGTCCAGGCTCATTAGACACAGGCATATGCACATGTGCAAATGAACAGCGGTGGCAGAAAATCGCACAAATTCTTCTGCAGCTCCTCATGATCATGTGCACCTTTATTTCTTCTTATATTAAGTCCTAAAATAATTCTGTGAGGTTCTGATATGTCAGTTTTTTGTGATCAAGTTTTTATTCATGCCTTTAATAAACAAAGAAAAGATTAAAAAAAAGGAAATAAATGCTGTAGGATTTTGTAATGTGTTTGTGTGCCTACACGTATTCTAGTACTTATTGTTTTTATAATCACACATGCATACTCATATAGATGTGTTTACACATGTACCTACCAGAGTTTCCACTTGGATTTTCTCTTACTGGTCAGGTGTGAATATTTACTGCACAAGTTTGAAACATAATGGTCAGGCTTCAGTAACATTTGAGAAGTATAGATTTAATGCAAATATGTTTCCAAAGTGACATAATAGCTTCTATTTGGACATTTTCACTGCTTTTCACTTGTTGAAAACCCATGAAATTGCTGGTCTGAAGGGAATTTGTAGCTGTGCAACATGTCCTACACTATAGAATTAGCCTGCATTGTTTAATCACACACCACCTTTGATAGACATCTCTGTCAGCTAATCCCACTGAGACAATTAACCAAATGAAAGCACAGAAGCCTCATCACACAGTTAACATTGCCATAAAAACAGGATACAAGAAAAAGCTTTGTTTAAAGAAATGTATCATCACAGTCCTCGCACATGTGCTGTATTAATGCAAATACTCAGGTAACTGCTGTGTAAACAGTCAGCATCACTCCTGACAAGCTCAATCAGTATTATTGAACTCAAACAGAATCAAGAAAAGCAGCTCTATATGTATATATGCTAATTTAGTTTTTTCTGTGCAATATTATAAACACAACAACAATACAGATTTTCCATCCAAATCTGTCTGTTTCCATCCAAACTGTTACCAGTTCCCAAAATAAAACTCTAAATGGATGTAAAACACAGACGGTCTTAAGAAAAAGTTATATAAGACAGCTCACACTGTTACTGTATGTTAAGGCAGTTTAACAAGTCTACAGTAACAGCTTGAGCTGTCTTACCTTAGAATTTATGTTTATTCCTGCAGTTTTTGGGTTAAACAGTCCAAAGTGGTCATAAAATCCACTGACCAGATTGCTTGAGCTGTACTCGACGCTAGCATACAGTAAAACAGCATCACTCTCTCTTCTGCCAGTTGAGCACAAGAGAGCAGCCCCTCGCTGGCATGTTGGACACCGGCAGAGCACGGGCAATTTTGGCAGTGTAGCCCATCATGTAAGCATTATTACCAGACATTTGGACATTTTTTTAATACATTTTTATAAATTTTAACAACCAAAAACCAGTAATTACCAGTAAGAAACACTTGCACCTATGTGTTAATATCAACAGAGTAGTGTGTCCCTTTCCATATGGGGCAAAGCCAGTGGGCAGGTTGAATCCAGAGAAGTCTGACAGCTTCTCACCGTGATAATTATCTACTGTGATTAAAAATTATAACTTCTCAGTGTCACAGCATGTAGCAGGCAAATTATAGGCATTACTGTGAAGATTGACTGCTGTATTGAGTGTATAGCCTCGTGCTCAGTTGATTCAAATATAGATCAGATGTCCTCATGCTGCTTCTTTTTTCTCTTGCTCCCTCTCTGTTTGGTTCACCTGTTGAACACAGAGACTGCTGTGCTGTTGATGAACCCCATCATTACTGTCCACACAGCTGCCCAAAGGCTATCACAGACTTCACAGGACCTCACTTGAGTGCTGTTAATTGATGCTTGTGTAGCGTCCTCAGTCAGCATGGACATTTAGCTGCATGGCTGCAAATGTCACGTTTTGTTGCAGTTAATTATGCATTAAATAGCAGGAGTGTTTTCTTCTGTTTTGAGTGAATAACCTTAAGGAATTGCAATGTTATGTCACTGGCTTCACTCAGATAAGCTGAAATTGATCTCACTGATCAAAAAGTCAGTGTTTTCCCTTTTTTGATTTCTCTACAGCAGAAAAAATTGTTGACATTTACTCATGTAAATTTTGCCAGCAGCAGTCGTTTATTGCCTGCACAGTGACATTTTGGAAGGATCTTTCTGTCCCACAGGGGAGTTGAGATCATGGCGACAGAGCTTAGATAATTTTACATTTGTTTCTGTCTCTTGTCGTGGGTATAATTAAGAACGGAAGCAGGAAAACATCAATCGCTGATAAGTTCTGACATTTGTGATTGAAATCCACTCCCACTCAGGGAATTTCACCCTGTCTTGCTTTCATATGCTTTATCTCACCCCTTAAGTCCCACACTGTACAGCCCTCAGGTGCACAGAGAGGCACACACCCACATAAACACGCTCAGGTTGATAGATAGGTGTGTTTTTTTCTGTACTCTGGTTTCAGAACGCCTGAATGCGGAGTAAATGGGCCTGCACCCAAACTGCTGTGCCGCCACCGAGCTGTCGTTATATATGTCACATTATGTCACATCCACCTGGATCGTTCATTAACCATCCAAGCTGGCAATGCAGTTTGGAGCTTATTGGTTTCTGTCGTGATAATTCAAAGAGTACACCACCTTAGCACATTATCTAAACCTTCTTATTTCCCTGCATTTTTGCAAATTGCTCTGTGCTGAACTGGCTTGTAAAAAAGTACTTTCATAACCATATTCCAGAAGAAAAACAGAATTGGTTATATGCTCATGTGAATATACACTAAATGATTAAAGAGAGGTGCATCTGGACATTGACTGGCTCATGCTCGCACTTTAAATTTTCTTCTTTCTCCCACACAAACACCACAGAGGTTTTTCACACACATGCTTTGGAGTCTGCCAGCACTGTGGGAATGCCTTCCATTCTATCTCCCGTGCAGCACACAGCGTATGACAGACGACCACCTGCACCACCTGAGCAGACCCATTGTACATGCTCCTTATCACACTAGTCCCAGTTCTAGGCGTGTGAACAGTCCCATATGGCTTACATTGTTGCTGCCTCTTCACCTGTTAGGTGGGGGTGAGGTATGCAGTGGGGGTTTTGGTGGGAGATGTTGGGGGGGGGTGCACCACATGCGGTGCTCTTATCGCTCCCTCCAGAAACAGTCACCTCACCTTCTGGTTCCTGTGAGAAACTGAGCATCCTGCCTTTTTTTTCCAGCTTTTCTTGACATGAATACCCAAAAAACTGCAGCTTGTGGATACTGTGCACGTGTTTGTGCCTAAGAGTTGTCTCATTAAAACTATTCAACCACCAATGGTTCCCACTGTTTTCTAAAAGAGCATGTTGCCTGGCAACAAATAAGAAAAAGTCAGACTAAATAAATTCTGCAACCCTTTCATGTTTGTGTATTCTCATGTTAGTAGTAGTTCAGACAAATACTGTATGTGCTGAAAACCTGAGTTGAATTTATTGCTTGCTGTAGTCCATCATGTCTGCCGCTCTCATCCTCCACTTGCCTTCCAACTGCCTCTTTTATTCCACAGCATCTTTCTCTCCTGCTGAGGTGTACTGCTCCCTGCAGTTCGACGCTGCTCCATTCCTTCTTTGTGCCTGCTTTCATCCTCTTGTTTTCCTCCATTACTGAACACTCAGATTGTTAGTCTTCTTTTGTTCCTGTTAAAGTGAAGGTGCAAATGGGTCACAGACCAACCATGACCTCGTCTGTTGTGTGCTTTCAAAAACCTTTAGCCTCAGTAAACAACTCAGCGCTCCACAGAGATGAAAAAGTATCTTTAATGTTGGTTACGAATGAGACCTTTTCCTTCCTTGAAGTCAGCATTGGGTCAGAGGAGGATAAAATATAAAGAGTAACTCTTCAGAACAAATCACATCCTCTCACAAGTAATTCGGCTGAACTCTTCAACTGAGGAAAAGAACAATTCGAAGCTGATGGCACCTTAGGTGACTGCCTGTGTGGTCCATGCCTTAAGGCCCTCACTTACACAACTGGGCAAACTGGTGGCCTGATAAGTAAGGCATAACTACAACATCCATAGATGAAGGGGACCTCTGTTTCATGTCATTTTTACAGTATCTCTTCTACCTATCCATTTTGTAATTGAAAAATAAACTTGCACCGTCAGTTTCCACAGTTTATTTTCAATCAGCTTTCTGCATGGTTTTGGCTGTATCGCCAGTGAGTCAAACATAACTTAAGTGCAGGTCATGTTGCAGCAGATGTAGGTAGTGTCGTTCTTTGCTGTGATAAGTGGCCACTTTTATCGCAATTGTTCATCATTTGTTTCACATCAAGGGAACGTTACCAGGGTTACTGACAACTTAATATACTTTGAGCATTAATTTAGCTTCAAAGTGCCCTGCAGAGTTTTCTAGTAAACAATGAAATATCATGCGTGCACACTGTGCTTCCAGTCTAACAGACATGTTGAATGCATTTGAATGCAATGCCAAATTTTGTTTAAAGTTTGAAACCTGTCCTGTTTAAATAACTTTGCATATGAGCAGTCTTCCAGTCTAACAGACATGTTGAATGCATTTGAATGCAATGCCAAATTTTGTTTAAAGTTTGAAACCTGTCCTGTTTAAATAACTTTGCATATGAGCAGTCTTCTTCTTCTATGGCTTTGTGAAGGCATTGTATTTCTTGAGCCATCGCTGTCTCCTGTAGATCTATGGAATACTTTGAAACCATTAGCATGAAACGTTCCATAGCTGCATTAATGGTATAGTCAGTTGGTAATACTGTGCCAAATTCACAGACCAACACAGAGCAGCTAATGGGTATCAGTACTTGTCTGAAAGCACATTTTGACTCCTGCAAAGGTCTTGACTGAACAGCTGGTGAAATTTCCATAAAATAAAAGGTTTCTGGCAATAAAAAGAAAAAAAAAGTTTAAATATTTCAAACCACCATTACTTCATGCTCTGAGGCTTGAAACATAACCCTGATGCCACTGGAGAAGTGCAGCAGTGCTGGTGGGTCCTTAACCTTAGTGATCCAATGTCGCATGTGATTCCAACTCTCTGTGCTGTGAGAGCTGGAAGAAGCTGCAGGGAAAATGTTTCATGGGACCTTTCATATATGCTTCTAGTATGTTTTCTAGAAATGGAGGCCTTCTTTCAAGCTGCTGCTGTTGTTGACAGTGACGATTCATCGGGTTTTGTCCTAATCAGCATTTACACTGAAATCTGTTCTGTAATGAGAAAACGAACCTACTATCAAAGTTAAATGAACAATGTGACAGAGTTTAAACATATAGGATTTCCAATTTGGGGCTCTATTTTTGGGCTTATGATTTCATTAAGTGGAGTAGAAATCAGCAAATTTCAAGCCATAACATCATGTTTTACATCCTCCCCCTCTAACTGTCAAGCTCTTTTTGTTTCCTACAAAACAGCAAAGGTTTTGCTTCAATAAGCTGAAAAATTGGGACCTTTATAGGTACAAGTTCTGAAAGAATGTAACCAATGCCCTTGAAGTGCTCACTGCCACCTTATGTTTTTTCTCAGTCACCTTCTGTAATGTAGTATATTACACTCTCATTGTTCGGTCTGACAGTGTCACAGACTTTAAGATGCACACTTCCACAAGGACTTAGGTCTGTCCTGCTGCAAAGTCAGCAAGTGCTTAAGGGATCTGATATGAACTTTAAGAGCCTTTGATGTGGATTGTTAGTGTCTGCAAACCTGATTTTTCATAGAAATGGGATATCAGTGATTCTGTAAGTTCAGATATGTTTTCAGTATTTTTTGTATTTCTTAGACAATTCACAGACCCTCAGACAAGATGCATTGTCCTCCTACAGGCCGGCCATAAACATGTACTTTGAACTTAAAGTGCAGCAGCCCAGTGGGAAATTTACGGTGGTGCACAACACCAATGTAGCTCTTCCTCCAAGGCAAAGAGAGTTTGATTTCTCCTCAGAAAAATAATGGTTGAGACAAAGTGACTTTGGGCAAGCAGACAGTCGCTTTACTCATTCACTATTCATTCAAGCTGTTGTTGCAGCTCGCAGTTTGCAACTGTATTTTGATACATTTGCACAGTTTCCTCAAATTCATCAGTAACACTTTATAATATGGATCACAAAAAATGTCACAGATGAGTGAGGAAAGAATTCTGTATAGTATTTCCCAGTCTGTTCTCTAGTAACTCATTATTATCTACTATGTAGTCTTTGATTCTAAGTTATGAGGCTGTTCCTTATTCGGCCTTCACTCAGTGCTCATATGTTTGTGTACTGTATTGACAGCATGCAAAAGGGAAGCTCTTTAAGAGGTGGCATAGACCCTGTCCATCTGTTAGTCATGTTTGTGCACATCTGAAGGCTCCAGGGGATAAAAAGAAAATGGATTTTGAACTGTGTTCTAACAGAACTATAATGCTGTTTTCCAAACATAGCAGGTTTAATTACTTCCTCTGCAAGTTCCTGTATCATGTACAGGTTCTGTAATCACAAATGATCCAATTCCACTTCCGTTTTTAAGTTCTCAGGACTCTGGGGATTGTAACACTTACTCAGTGTTAATGTAGTGTTAAAGCAGCACAATCAACCGGACCCTCTCAACCTGAAACTGAAACTGCCCCCACATCCTCCGCTGGGACACCGATGTTTACCGCCCAGAGTGGCTTAAAATTAATTGGCTTCTTGAGCTGCTGTACATTCCCCACTGTCAGTGCAATGGCCTCCCCTCATTTCCCCGTCACTTTAAGTCGAAGTGTATTAATGGACTGCGTGGGCCATTGAATCCTAATTCGTCTCGACATCAACATCGAGGATAAATATTGCGTGGCACGGTGGTCTTCAGGCTTATTGTAATCAGGATTTTATTGATCACTTGGCCAAACCCCCCAGAAGTAATCTATTTTAAATGCACTTTCAGTAAAAGGGGGTGTCTTAGAACTTGTTTGAGCACATTGTCTTCATATCAGTGAGGAAAGCCTCACAGTAGTGGAAAGAGAGATACAGATTCCTGGACTGGTAGATGAGAGAAAGGAGCACAGACTGACAGATAGAAATATTGAAAGAATCACCAAGCATGCTCAGAAAATATGTCATGCTTTTGTGTATAGATGGTCCCCAGGTGGTCTCTGTCAGCATGTGTGTGTGGACATGTGTGTGTCTGTGTGTCGGTGTCTGGCGAGGCCAGCGGATGATGGATGAGAGCTCAGCCAGCATCGCTATCGATTTATCCTCACATTTATGTGGGATGGTGTGGCTCGCCACAACGATCATTTCAGCACCATGTACCTCGATATGTGCCCACATGCACACACATACAGAATTTATAAGTATTCCAAATGGGCAATGATTATCTCGCTCCAGCAGAGGCGTGAGCCTTGGATGAAATGTTTCATTGTCTGCTGAGTCCGACTGCCTCCCTCCTCACCAAGGTGTTGTTATTGATCCACCTGCAAAGTGACATCCACTTGTTTAACATCCATTCTTATACACTTCAATTGGCCCAGCCTTGCTTGTCTGCTCATCTGACTGTTCTACTCTGATATGAACACAGAAGACAGAGAACAGAATGCATGTGTGTCAGGCCAGCGTGTTTGTGCTTATGAGGACTTGTGGAAATGAGGTCGTGCTTTTGTGTATTCATGAAGCAAAGGTGATGTGTGTTTGTGTGCCTATGAGCTGGTGAGTGTGTTTCTACTTGTAGTATGAGGTGAGTCTTGTGTGTGTACATGTGGCTGCAAATGGGTTTTATGCAACTGTCAAGAGCCTCCGCTCCATCCAGCGCATTGAGCAACAAATTAAGGCTGCAAAGCAAAGTTGCCATTCTCTCTGCTCAAGGCTTTGTTGTTTCTCTCCTTACTTGCTAGCTCACCGAGTGTTCATAATCAACTTGAACAAATTGGAAGGACATCAGTTGTTCTCCCTGCCTAGGCTTTGTGAAAATGGCCCCAATTATCAACGACATGGAGGCAACATATCAGACACACTCTCACTTATGACTAAACATGATTATAGTTGAGTTGGACATATTACAAGAAGTAGATATTAATGTTAAGACACTGTGCCAACACAGCTAGTACCTGTTTTATCATCTAGTCATACCAGCTGCTTCGTACAGCCTTTAAAATATGCCTAATATTTACTACATTCTCTGAATCCATGTTGATGTGATGTCAGAAACCTGCATTGTTTGAGTTCAAAAGTATTGACCTTGTTTGTGGAATTTTCCTGTATGTGTCAGTCATTAAAAGTATGAGTTTCTGATATTTCTGGAATGCTGTAAAAGCTGCCTGGGATTCTTTGTCTGTCAGAGTCATATACAGTCCAGACAATAAGTATTTGGACAGGTTAGTTAAAATAAAGGATACTGCAACAAAGTGCCAGCTCTCAGCTTTAATTTGAGGAGGTTTATGTTTATATGGAAAGAACTGCGTGGGAGCCTTTTTCATACTCAAAGTTTTGGGGTTCAAAGGTAATTGGACAGATACACACCAAGTCAAACAAAATCATCATATTTAATATTTGTGGAAAATTCCTTGCAGTCAATGACTGCCTGAAGTCTTTGACCCATAAACATCAGCAGATGCTTTGTATCTTCCCTGATGATGCTCTCTGAGATCTCATTGCTGCTTCCTTCATCTCTTGCTGGTTGTGGGTTTTCTTTTTGTCTATTTTTGTGAACTGCAAATTGGCCTTTCTGTCTTTGAGGCTTACCAGGGGTTTGCCTCTTGTGCTGAATCCTCTGGTTCTGGTCATGAAGTCATCTCTTGATTGTTGACAAGGAAACATGTTCGTCTACATCCTGGAGAACATTTTTGTATTGCTGTTCAGTCAAAAGGGTTTTTATCTTCACCAGGTGGATTATCTTTTGGTCATGTACAAGACTTGTGCTCTCCAGTCTACCAAGTAGTTTTGCTGTGTGAATTTGCTTTCTTTAGAATATACACAACTGTTCAGTTGGGTAAACTTGGCTCTAACGTTACAATATGTGTTTAAAAGGCTATGTTCCACAGTTCCTTCTATATTGATGTAAACTGAATCTGAATATCTGAGTGGGTGTGTGGTTAATGATGATGACAGTTATGACAGTGTTAGTGCTGACATTTATTGCATCGACTATCTCAGACTGTGACAATCATGCAACTGGAAGTGATTAACAGCTCCACAAGAGGATTCATAAGCATCTCTTGCCTTTTTCTCCCTCTCTCAGGGGATGATGTACCTGGAGGAGAGGAGGCTGGTGCACAGGGACCTGGCAGCCCGGAACGTGCTGGTGAAGTCACCCAATCACATCAAAATCACCGACTTCGGCCTGGCGCGGCTGCTGGACGCAGATGAGAAGGAATACAATGCAGATGGGGGCAAGGTTGGTGTAAGTGGAAGTCTGTACATGTTTTTATGTGTATACAGAGATTTAATGTGCAGAGTATGTCACATAAAAATGACACAGGTAGTAAATAATGAAACCAGAGCAATAAAACAAAAGGTCAGTGGTGGTTACCAGAGAAGTGCAACAGAGAAGCCAAAAATATGTGTTAAGATGAATGTGCATTGCAAAGTAGGTGACTGGTTTAAAATGGTCAAAAAAATACACTTTGAAATAGTAAATAAGGCTTCAGATGATTATTTTCATTGGTAATTGATCTACAGATTCTTTCTTTTTTTAAAATCTATTAAGTATTAAGAACATGTATGAATATCATCATAAAAACAGAGCCAGCCTAGTGTGGATGTAGTGCCGGTCTGAAAGTTTGCTTTGTGAATAATTTAGGTGAACGCACAGTTGTGATGCCAAGAGAAAAACAATGAGTGTGTTATGGAGCAACATCTATAACAGTGAAACTCCTCTGGTCAGGCAAACTCTGGCAAACTTTTGTTTCAGTAAAGCAATTTAGAAGCACTTCATCTAAACAAATAATGCAGCCACGCTTCCCACCACTTTGTTTTATTTGAAGATCCAGACAACATTAATCAGAAGCCCCTTCTCATTTCCTCGCTTGAGACTTAGTATGCAAATGGTCCTGATCAACTCCCTTTATTAAATTGGCCTGTTCATTACTGTATCTATTCAACTGGAGGCCTGAAGGTTGCCACTGCATCTTGAGTCAGAGTTGTTATCTCTCAAAAGTGTTTTCCTGATGCAGCCATCGGAGTGATTGACTTTATGTTGGTATGCACTGATCCCTTGATAAATGAGAGCTGTTTTCAGCACGTCTACATGAATGCCATAAAAATAGACACGCCATGGGAGATAAATCGACGTAGATGAAAGTGTATAGTAGGCATCATACTGCATTTTCAGCCTGAAGCATTTGCCTTTCTCTTCCTGTTCATTTCCCTGAAGAGCAGGCATGTCAGACACCCACACAAAGGGAGGGGTTGTATTTTAAATGACTACACACATATGCTTATGTGTGTTCACAGACAAAAGACCTGATAATTGGCTTGTTCAGTAGAGTTTCCCTTTGTAGTCAATATGGAAATTATATTGCACTTATGATATGGTGATGTGCTACTGTCCTTGTCAAGAATGTCAAAGGGCTTGCTGTTACAGTTACTACTATTATTAGTGCCCTGGCTGATGCAGCCTCATTTAGTATCTTAAATGCGCTCACTATTGACGATCCCTGGCTCGGACTCAAGCCGATCAATCATCGTGCCTGAGTAATATTGAAAAAAGCCGAACTGTGGTTGAAAATGTTGTCAATTTTCCAATATCTCGCAAGTGCTAGACTAAAAGATAGGGCAGCTGTTTAACAAAATGTCATAATGGAAAATTGTCTGCAATTCAGGTGTAAATAAATATGATGAATGAGAAGAGAATATTTTAGGTTTTGTCTTTTTCTATGCTTGTATCCTCATAAAACCCATTTTTATGTATCTATCCATCTCTCCTCAGATGCCCATTAAATGGATGGCTCTGGAATGCATTCACTACAGGAAATTTACTCATCAGAGTGATGTGTGGAGTTATGGTGGGTGCAAAATGTAATATGTGTAGACATCACTGTTTCTTATGCTTATACCTTCGGGGAGAACAAAGTCAATTACCTGAAATTCTGACTCCTGCATTTGCATTTTCACCCCCTTATCTGTCAACGTATCTTGTTCTCTGTTGTCTTCTGCTTCTTTGCCTTACCTTCTTATCTCTTGCTGTCTGTCTGGTGCTCTGTCTTTATTTGGTTTTTCTTTCCAACATCCCCCAGGTGTGACCATCTGGGAGCTGATGACATTCGGAGGCAAACCGTACGATGGCATCCCCACCAGAGAAATCCCAGACATCCTGGAGAAAGGGGAGCGCTTGCCCCAGCCGCCCATTTGCACCATTGATGTCTACATGGTCATGGTCAAATGTGAGAAAACAATTATGCACAAACACACTTTTACATGATCAGACCTATAAAACTCTGACATTCAGTTTCAAATGTATAGTTAAGTACAAATACATATAGTAAGTAGTAGCACCAAAATATAGTAAGAAAAGTAAACATATGATGGTAATAATAATTTTATCTTGTGAATTTCCTTTTAAGGGTCAATAAAGTGCTACCTTAGCCAGCAAAATTAAAGTACAAACTAAAAAATACAAACTCTGGTAGAAAGAAGCTGCTTAAGCAGAGTGGTGCTGAATTTTCATCAGTGACAAAGAAATCATTTAAGAGGTCTACACTCTTGCAGGGTTATCAACTGGGGCTGTATGATATGAGTAAACATTAACAGTGTAGTTCCGTCATAGCATTGATAAATACTGTGCATTTCTGGAAATTAAATTAAAGAACTATTTATAGGTAAAATATATGGATGTCAATGTTTATTTTTGGCTCATGAATTAAGACCGAGATTAAAGGAACAGTTTGGCATTTTGGGGGGAAAATCTGTGTTTGCTTTATTGCCAAGAACTGAGAATGAGGAAATTGATCTTAGCTGAGCTTTTGTCCAAAGGAAATTCGGCACCAGCACTTTCCAAGCTCTCTAGCTAACATGTTATATCACATGTGTTTATTCTGTACAAACACCAAAGTATAAAAACGGTGTTCACACGGGTTATGTGGTGGATAACATTGCCTGTGCCGCAGGCGGCATGAATCAAGTCAACTCTAACACTGTGAGTGCTGCAGAGCGCAGTCTTATTTTATTTTTAAATAATGTTTATACACTGCTGCAACTGTCACACATGAACTGTAGTTTAATAAAAGGGTTCACCTTTTTAATATTCATCTGGTAAGGTGTTATTTGAGCTCTGGGGCTTTGATTCAAGGCTGGAAGAGAAGCTGATATGTAAAGAAGAGAGATGAAAAACAGATGGAGAAAAAGAGAATTGTGTTGTCCTGAAACTGTGATGAGATGCTGGTTTATGGTCTGCAACATGCAGACACCACCACGTCCTTGTTCATGTCATCTTCCATCTGGACTATCACACCTCCCTCCCAGCTGACATGCCCCGACTTTTCCTCCAGCCGTACACCTCATCCAATAACCCCTAATCTCATCATCATCCTAAAATTCTCCCATGTGTCTCCCATCTTGTACTTCTTCCATTGGCTGGATTCAGAACCCTGGTGCTAGATTCACCCTCCCAGCTTTCCAGGAAGTGGTCCAGATATACATGCCAATCCATGCTCTGAGCTCTGCCAGCTAACGGCTGCTTGGCAGTTCTTTTCCCTGCTCAGTCTGGTCATTGCTCCACCTTGTCTGGACCCAGCTATGGTGGAGTGACTTTTCTGTCACTCACCATCTTCTGCTATTGATTTCTCCCTACTGACATTTTTTTTATTTGCCATTGCAGTTCCTAGTGTTTCTTTTTTAATCATCCCTACTTTTTTGTTGCACAAATATTGTATCTGCACCATAAATATTACTGTCTGCTTGTATTGCTGTGACTTTAAACTTTTCTGCCCTTGTATTCATTGTGATTTGCTCTGGGTGAGGACAACAACAGAGGCCTTAAAATGCCAAATGTGTTGAAAGAGAATGATGTGATCCAGCTTGGATCTTGATATCAAAATGTTTTCCCTTAATAAAAATGCTAATCCGACCAAAATGTCACAATATATTTTTTTCAAATGAAAAAGTACTCCCAATGGTTTATGGCATGGCAGCACAGAAGCAAAGTATGAAAGCCCTGCAGTCATTTAGCCTAAGAACAATGCCAACTTAAAAAAAAAAAAGATTGGGCATGATATGTTAGATTTCACATATAGATGTCAGATTTGTTCAGTTTAATGCAGAGCAGCTTAAACTTCCTACAAGTTTAAAATCATTTTTATGTTGTAATGTTACGCTCACGCAAGAATCAAGTGACATCTGGTTGCACAGCGGTAATCAGGAATAGCCAAAGCAGGTCAGTCACAGAGTCAAAGTAGCATCAGGTCTCACTGCCCCATCAAAAGCCAGGAGGAAGCTCAGCAATTGGCTGCATTAATTCTAATTACATGTTGACTAAGGGTCGTTGTTTGTGAGCTGGTGTGCCGTCACACTGTGCACCCCACCACCTCAGTGCCACCCCAATAAAGATGAAATAGTTTGATTGCTGTAGTAATTGCACCTCATTTAGGTAATGTGCCTGCGTGGGGCGCTCAAAGAGGAAATTAGATGAACTGAGCAAAGACAGAGAAACAAGATGACAACAGAGAGAGCCAGGATTTCTTCAAGGGGAGCTGGTTTTAGATTGAAAGTACTGTTGACAGACCACAGACTTTATGACTGCATCAGTGTGGTGAGGTTTCAACTACTGTTTTTTGTCACTGTGCAAACTGCTAAATTTGAAATAAAGTGAAATTAAACTGTTAATCTTACTGGCATAAAACCCTCCCTCTAGGGCTGCCAGAGGCACCCAGATGCTATTAGTGCTGTAGAAGATGTAAAAGGGGTGCTGACACTGAAATCAGCAGCTCAGTTTGCTTACCGTCTAAGCTGAGCTGAGACACCACTTGTTTCACTTCACCTTCAGGGTTATGTCATGTTTACTGCAGTCATGGCCTTGGGAAAGGATCAGGGGCTGGAGACCAGAATGAATAACACTTTTCTTTTCCTTAATCAGCGCTTCTATGTTGAGCAAGGCCCTCAGAATGTACAGAACTCTGTAAAAATGAACCCAGTGCCTCCTCTGAATAAGGTTAAACTCATGAAGGCTTGAATTAATAACATTTTACTGAGTGTGCGTTTTAGTGTACTTTCCACAAAACCTCAATAAGAAATATGTTTAAACAAACCTCAACATTTTCCTCATCTTTTAAAGATGAATGCAGATATTTTCGTTGTCTGTTTATAATCCCAGTTATTTGTTGAATATTATTTTGGTTTGAAATTGAATTCCTAAATTATGTTGCTATTATTACTGCATTCATCCATCCAGCACAGAGATGCATGATGACAAACTGCAAATGCAATTTAAGGTCAAGAGTAGTCCTACTGACAATATGACAAACGAACAAAGCAATCTGCTAAAGATTAAGAAACAGCAATTGTGGACAAACAATATGTTGCATTTCTACTCAGCTGTCTTTGGCTCATAAATTTTCAGTGAATATGCACCTTCTGTTTAGAATTTGCTCTTATCTCAGGCCTTTATCCATTGTCCATCCATCTGTTTATCTTCCTAACCTCTTCTTCATTTTTGATCCCTCTTCTGCTCTTTTTCTATCTGTGTCTTCGCAAGGCTGGATGATTGATGCAGACAGCAGGCCAAAGTTCAAGGAGCTGGCTGCTGAGTTCTGCAGAATGGCCCGTGACCCTCAGCGATACCTGGTCATCCAGGTGGGTTTGGCTCCACAGACTCACTGTCAAAGCCCTTGGAAATAAGGCTTTTCATTGCAACATCTGCAGACTGGAGAAATCAATGTAGCACTATGCAAATTAAAATGTGACACCCACAAACCTTCATCATAACATTTCTGGCAGTGATAACATACTTCAAATGAAATCAGTCAGACAGAATGAAGTTTTGGCTATGGCACTTGTGTACTTTTTAGGGAGATGACCGCATGAAACTTCCAAGCCCCAATGACAGCAAGTTCTTCCAGAGCATTCTGGATGAAGAGGACCTTGATGACTTGATGGACGCTGAGGAGTATCTGGTTCCTCGAGGTTTCAATGTGGCTCCATCATCATATATGACCAGGCCTCGAGTTGACTCCAACAGGGTAAGAGCACACAAAAACTTTCAATATTTAAACACTCAATTATTATTCATTTTATGATCACACACACAGTTGATAAAGTGTCAAAATGTTATTCGAGGTGTTTCTGTTGCTGTAATTAAAAATGTTAATATACAAATGCATCATTTCACCTGTAAAAAAAACCCCATCAGGTATAGTGACTTGAATTTAACCTCAAAACACTATTTTTTCTTCTCTCTGGTCTAAAAATGCCCAGTTCATTATCTTCTGTAAGTGATCAAGGTGGTGTAACTTCCAATACACTGATGATTTTCCTCTGCTAATGGCCATCTTCATCAGTTCCATCTCAACATGTGTCGCTTAAACCTGGATTCTTTATGTACTAGCTCCCCAGACTCCAGGTTTCAGTACTCAGAGTTCCATAAGCAAATAACAGATGCTGCTTTTACAATGCCAGTGTGTCTGCTTATAGACAATGAGCGCTGTTTGCTCTGCAGCATGCATCACTTGCAGCTGGTTCATAGCTCTGCAGCTGATGCACATTTACCCACATGACCTACCCATTTACTGGTGGCTCTTTATTCTCTGACAAATGCACACACACATCACAAAAAACACATCATGATCCATCCAGGGTCCTGCATGCTTAAGATTAACACCCCTATCATGAATTGAAACTCTTTATATTATGCAGTTAAAACCCACCTACATAACCAGACAGGAAAAGGAGTTCCTTCAAATCCATCGGCTGACTGACTTTGCCAGAAGACGTTAGGTATTCAGGTTGTCTTGCCCTAGACATTGTCCGATACAAACAGTTATTTAATCTGGGATGATTTGCTCTCATGCTCATACTTGAAAAGGGGAGTAGATAATGACTGGCTTTGAGGAAGGGATGATCATAGAAGTTTGGAGGTGGGGAAAGTTTATTGCACAATGGCAGTAGGTAGTAAGAGATAACCCCAGGACATTTCCCTTTTATTTCTGCTGTGTTTTGTAGCTCTACTTCCTATAATTGCTGCTGTAGCACTAGCACTTGGCAAGACTGCAGAGGAGTAGGCCTGGGTTAAATAGCCTGCAGCAAGCCAACCTAGCACCACAAGAAGCCCTTTGCTTCATGTCATGTTTTGTATAGTCCTGTGGGTTTTTTTTGTTTTGTTTTGTTTGTTGTTTTTTTTTCAGTTTTTTGTTCTGAGGTTCAGGTGTTTGAATCGTAGCTTTGCCTGGCAGCCCCTCACAGACCCTTAAGGCTGATGACTACACCATCAGAACTTTGTCAGAGAATTTTACCTTCAGCAGACAGCTGCACAGGTTAAAAGTCTTGTCTCGCTCCTTTTGCCACAGGCTGCATAAAACTTGCATAAACTAGCACAAGCTTTATTATTGTTTGGCAGTCACACCATTTGTGTTTGTTGCAGTTTTGCTAAACTATATGTTTGGTTTGTTTAACAACTCTATTCATGTTCTTCTGGTACCAGATAGAAGTGTTATACAAAACGTGCTTCAGAATTCCCAGAGGGGTTTGTTATGTAACATCAGGCTGCATTTTTCTTGTTTCTATCCACAACCCACAATTTGCCTCAGAACCAATTTGGCTATCGAGATGGTGGTCCAAACTCTGCTGAGGCCTCCGTGGTGGGTGCCCAAGCCTGTGTGAACCCAGAGGCAGCAGGCGGCCTGGTTCCAGTCCAGGAGGACCAACGATGTAATGGGAACCTCCATAAAAAGAGCCTGAGTCAAACTGGTGGAGAGGACAGTGGGGGGCAGAGGTACAGTGCTGACCCCACCATCTTCCTAGGGGAGAGGATGCCCAGAGGGGATACTGATGAGGAGGGATACATGACCCCCATGAAGGACAAGAGCTCGTCAGGTACTTCAACTCAAAACACAGTGAAGTACTTTGAAAATAATATTTTAGCCACTGGAATCACTTAGTAGTGACCCTGAGAATCAAGCCAGGTTAATTTTACACAGCACTTGTAACAAGCACAATTGTTGGGAACTGATTTACAGAAGCTAAAATGTATTTAGGAAGAGATTCTACAGCCCTACAGGGCACAATGTGTTGAAGATGTATGAGTGCAATTTATGAGTTGTATTTAATCCACAGCCTGTTGTACACAATATTAAACTTCAAAATAACCTCACCTTATTATATTAATTTCTCACAAATCACAGAAACACAAGGAACACAGCACCTTGGAAATAAAAGTTGTAGATTAGTCATCATAATCATGTCCTACAATGAGAGCAGCTCAGTTTAAATGTTAATAGGTGCATCTTGTATGTGCTACAAATTCTAGCCTTATCTCCATTCTGTCATCTCTTTGCTCACTCACAGAGTAAACATGATCTTTTGTAGTGCATTTCTTCTGTCATTTTGCTGCTTCATTTCATCCCATTGATTGAAATTCCTACCGAGTTTCTGTCAATGGCAGTGTCAGCTACCACTATAGAGTCATGTTTTGCCTTTGATCATAATTTAGTCCATCACCCCTGCTCTTGCACTAGAGTCTTTGATTTTTCAACAACACAAAATATAACAAAGCCCACAGCAAAATGCATCTGATGCAATGTCAGCCGAATGGAAGAGTGGGCAAAATCAATAGGTTTCGCACCCCACTATTATAGCACTTGGAAGGAGAGAGTGGGGTCATTTGCTGGCATTTTTACCTCCATCAGATGGAGTTTCCAGTGCCAAAGAACTGCTGGCAAGTTGCCTATCTGGTCCTGAGTGGCTGCCCTTATAACCATTACCATCTCCATCTCACCTCCTTATTAAAGAGTGATCTCTTTGTCCCACTTCCTTCAACTTCCATTTTTATTGTTTTCTCTTGATTTAATTTCTGTGGATCTTTTGTTTCTCTTATCCTCTCAAAAACTGTTTTTCTCTTGTCCTCTACATTCCTTTTCCCTTCTCTGGTCTGTGCTACAGAATACCTGAATCCCATTGAGGAGAATCCATTTGTCTCGCACCGTAAAAATGGTGAGATCCATGCCTTGGACAACCCAGGCTACCACAGCACACCCAACAGCCAGCCCAAAGGGGAGGATGAGTATATTAACGAACCACTGTACCTCAACACCTTCCACAGCCCCTCTGAGTTGGGTCTGGAAGTCCTGAGGAGAAATGGTCTGCCCCTTCCCACCCACCCTCCTTCTTCAATCTCAACCATGACCTCAGGCTCCCACCTCCCACTTGCTATCCAAACCAGCCTGCCCCACTACCCCCTACCCACGGCACAGCCCTCTCCATCTGGCATGCCTTGCCACCACGGCCCACCCCCCCACATCCTTCATACCCACCACACCGTCAAACCTGCAGGACAACCTGGTAATCCAGGTGGCAGCTCTGCCACTCAGAGCCAAACAGGAACTAGTGCCCAAGCCCAGGTGTGCCAGTCAGGTGCCCTGTCCACCTCAGCCACCATTGGGCATGGTAACCTGCCAGCCTACCAGAGCCACACCACCACACACCCTGCCAGCATGCTGAAGCACGGAGGACCAACATCAAGTAAAGCCTGTGGGAAGAAGCTGAAGGTAACCTTTGACAATCCAGAATACTGGCAGCACAGCTTGCCCCCCAAATCATCTAACCAGGCAGCCCTCGATGGTGCCCAGGGAGGTTCCACCAACGCCAAGCTCTTCTATAAGCAGAATGGACACATACGGCTGGCGGTAGCTGAAAACCCTGAATACATGTCTGAGTTTTCCCTAAAACCTGGCACTGTCCTCCCACCTCCACCCTACCGGCAGCGGAACACTGTGGTCTAGCTCGTCCCACTTGACAAATGTTCCTCAGTCTGACTGTAACCCAACATCCTCTCTGGTTCCACTATCCCAAACACAGGGGAGCAGCCAGAACTAGAGCTGCCCCAACTCTTTCCAAACAATGTGCCATCTGCTATAGACTGTAGCCACATCAGAAGGAGGTGGACTGAACCAAGGAGACCCAACTCAGACTAACACCTTCATGATACTGCACCCAGTCCATTTTTGTTCTGTAGATAGACACTGTGCTCCAGGTAACCAAGAATGTGAAGGTCATGGTAGTTTTGTGCAGATAAGATGGACTTGAACTCACTGCCAGCCTCTGCAGTATCATATTCATGAGGAACAAGATGTTTTATTTGGATGTTTTTATGGATCTGAAGATGAACAATATTCTGCCAGGGTTTTTGAAAGAAGCAAACAGACAGAAAATTCCAACCTGTTTGATGTCAGAATGTCTCATTTTTGCCACTGACCTTGTAGAGTGAGGCAAGACAGCAGGATATCAAGGAAAGAAGACGGGAGGGTTTAATCAGAAGAGGGACTTCCAGTAAGATGAAGGATGGAGCAGTGAGAGCTGATCAACCATATTCAATCTTTTTGCCTAGAAGATTATACTGTACGTTCTCAGTTTTCCATCAGATACATGAACCTCATCTCATCATTTTACTTTAACTGTGATACTGTGATGGTCAAAACTACAGTGATTTCTGCTTTGTAGTTCAACCATGGACTCTTAATTTGCCTGAAAACACACAGGGCAACTGCTGTTTTGTTGTTTTTGACTGACTGCTGTCTACTTGGAAAAAACTAATCAAAAAAGGCATTTTCCAAGGGTATAAAGGGAAAACGCTGTAAACAGTTTTATAAACACTGGTTGCAGTGCTCAAAAGATAGATTTTTATACACCGATTTTCCCTTTCAGTTCATAAAGATAGCTTAGAGCAAAGAGTTTCTTGCCATTAAAGTGGGAGGGTAGTTAATAAAATTGCTGTATCTGCTGAATAGTGTGACCAGACCATCCATGAAGCAGCTGAACTTAAAATGGTGATCACAGACATAGAGAGAGAGGGAGAGAGCAAAAGAGAGGAAACATCGTCAGAGAGGGGAAGGAAAGTTCATACAAGCTGCCTAATGAAGACCTCAAGGACTGAACAAAACAGAACTAGCAGAGCACAGTAAAAACAGACGGCTTTTGTGAGTGTGTGTGTGTGTCTGTGTTTATGTGGGCATGATTGGGATGAGTGTGTGTTCACGTACTGTAGCGAGCCAGTTTGGCCCCATAGGGATGTCTGTGGAAAAAGAGATGTCGTAGAATGGAGTCGACAGCTAAAAACCTTCAGTACTGCTGCTAACCAGCAGTAGACTCAACAGCTGATTTGACCTCATACATGGCTTACACCATGAAAACACTCATTTTTAATATCACTGGCTTGAATCAAACGCGCACTGAGAGACACAGCTTCTGGCAGCTTGTCATAAGGTTAGGTCATGTTCAGTTGTCTTGTTCTCTGTAGGGTTGGTAAAAGTTAACAACTGAAGGATTTATTAAGGATCTGTTGGTGGTGTTGTGATTTTTAAACTGGTCCAAAATTAATTTTCAGTCTGAAAAAAACAGTTTGTTTTTGTCGTGGTTCATTTATGTGTGGCGTGACCATTTTGACTGATGGACTTAGTTCCTTGTATTATAACCATCCCCAAGTTTGTGCAGAAATCACCCCCTCTGAACCCACTCCTTCCTATGGCAGCAGATTTGGACAGAAGAGCAAAACCTTGCCTTTCCTGAACCTTTAGCAAGTTTTCTTTAGCCATTATCAGTGGAACATTAACATTGCTTTATTATTGTTTCAACAGCTTTTCGTCATTTTTCTCTGGCAAAACCCTGCCCAGGCTGTTTTCTTGTGTAGATTATTTATTGTGTGTGTGTGTGTGTGTGTGTGTGTGTTTCTCTGAATGTATGCACATGCATACATTCTGTATATGTTTGTTTCCCCATGGAGCACTTTAATCAAACTTGCAGGTACAAAGAAATGACATCTGCTTTTACTTACTGGAATATTCAAATTGTTTATCTGGTTGTTTACCACTTCAGAAAACAGAAGCTTTAGCAGAAATCAAAGGAAGCTATTTTGACCAGGAGCTCACAAACAAAATATATTTTAGTTGGTGTTGACCAGCTTCAAGAATGTTTCCATGTCTTTTGTTTGGTCCGAACAATATTTATCATGGTCCTTTGGTGATACCATGATTATTTGATGGAGAAGTGTTTTGTAGTCCCTTTTGGAGAGCTAATTCAATGATAAGGAGATTTAATACCAATGTGAAATATTTATAGCTCATTTGAGTTTGTTTATACTGAGCAATGGAACCAACTGCCAAATCTGGGTTTCAAGAACAAGAAATAGAAAGGACGATGTGTAAAAGGAAAAATATGCACCTTGGTTTTTCTCTCATTTTCTGTAAATTATACTGCAGAACAGGCAAAATATGTGCTTTAATCAAGAATAGATTGAAGCCGTGATCAGACGAATGGCATCAGCCTCATGCCCAACAAAACCTTCGCTTTTACTCTAATTAGATCTGCTCACAAGGCCCCGAACAGAAAGGCTGAAAAACATATGTGCTCATAAAAATCCAAGTTTGTCAGCTTTTGTTTTTGCCATCCAAAGGCCTTGGTTCTAAAAGACTCACATGTTTTTATTAGTGGAAGCAATCATTTACCCTCTCTACTGTTTAATATCTCTTTTCTTGCTTCAAATGTATTTTGCCTCAGTGTTGAGCTGTGCTACCTGCTGCTATTTGTCTCAGCCATAAACACTCTTGTGGCTCATGGCAGCTCAAGAGCACGCCATGGCAGCTGGGGTTAAAGACTGTTTCCTTCAAGCCAAGGTGCAGAGGCATGTAGCCATGTTGTACTGAAGTGAATCATTCAAAATTTCATCCCTGGCTCCTCATAGGCTGTGATAGTTTAATGTATGTGCAATATCACCTTGCATGGTGCCCAAAGTGAGTGTTTTATTGCCCTCCACCTTTGTATCTCTTCACAGATGATGATAACATATTTGAATTTCTGTCCAGGGAGTGGACAGCATGGAAGGAAGCAACCAGATATTTTTACGGAATTCAGTAGCACAAACTGGGAATCCTTATGTGTGAAATCTTTCATGTGTATAGTGCCCTATATGGTCCTTTTTAATACTGAGTTTTGATTTTATTTTTCCCATATTATCAAGGATGTTTATCTTTAAGAAAAAGACTTGATTGTGTTTTTCCTATATTGTTTTAATTACTGTACAATATTTGTCACTGTAGCTGCAATTTGTAATTATTAGCATCTTAATTGCACAATCATCACTTTTAAGTGGACATGGTTCATTTTCTGTGTTTAAATTATCAAATCATAATAACTGTACAGAATCTCTGGGGTTTCCTCCAAAATTTATCTAACACACTTCAACAACAAATGTGAATAGTATTTTTATAAAGCACTGAAATGGCCGGTGTGGTGAATTTGTAAATAAGGAGGCAACACTGAATTTATATGGTCTTCTCTCCTGCTGCTGTTTTCTCCTGCCTATAACAACCTGTACAAAAAGAGCCGTACATATTTGCTTTATGTAAGTGTACCTTTTGACTAATGGGAATTTGATTTTAAAAGTGCTTGTTAACCTTTTCTCATGTGGATCTCTGTTCAGTGGCCCTTTTCTCCAGAGCTTTGTGGTTGTACTCATTTAATGTTTCAGTTTTAGTGAAAACTGGAAAAAGGGTGATGGTGGACATGGGGTGTGTGGGGGCTGTTCACTTCACCTCTCTTTTCTTTTCCCCATTTCTGGCAAATGAGCATCCCAATACCTTCTTTTCCTCTGTCTTCTTTCCTGTTTGTAATTCTAAAAAAAGAAAAAAAAACTGAATCTAGTTCTGCCAGCTAGCCCAGACAAACTGTGCTGGGGAGTCAGTTTTACCTTCTCTGCTTAATTTCTACTGAAAATATTACTGAGCCAAGTCTGACCTCCTCCTTCCTGGAAACAGAGCACAGCCGTCCCAACCTGTTTTCACTTCATTTCCAATTTGTTTAGCATGTTCCTAGAGGAGATATAGTAGAGAGAAGGCATCATCAGTAACTCCTCCTCCCCCACATTAGCTTGCCATACTTTCTCCATGCCCCTTTTATCCAAGACGATCTCTCTGAGTTCTTTGAAACCACACCCAAAGCTTTATATCATAAAAATGCCAATCCTCATGTTTGTTACATGAATCTGTCAGAAGTATATTTTTAATTTAATATAAATAAAGATTGATTCAGTATATGTTGTGGTGGTTTGGTGAGGATTTTGTGCATGTGTCGTGTGCCTTACAGCTTAAAAAGTAAAATCAATCACTGAAGCTGTGTTTGCAAAAAACACTGCAAGAGAAAAGTTGTGCATGTTCTTTAAGAGTAAACATAAATCTTAAAGAGAAAGTCAGCCACATCAGGGACTGCTATGTAACTATAACCCTAGCAGGGAGTCTGTGTTTTGCTCAGATAGACCTCAGCAGGGAGGTTCTCAAGTCCTGAACCCAGACCCCATGTCTGCCTCCTCGACCCGCCACCCTGCTGCCTGTAAATAGAGCAGAAAATGAAAGCCCTGTTTATTTGCTCTAATGTTCATGCTAACAGCTTTAATAATAAAATTTAACAGATGGTGTCTTCAATTATGCTGCTCTCAAGTTACAGCCTGCTTATTTTGATCTGACTTTTTAACATCAACATTAGAGCCTGCGCTGGAGGCATGGTTCTGCACTGTACCACATGTTCATGCTCAAAAGGACTGGCAGATGAAGACCAGCTGCATCAAGCGGTCCGCAGTGTTCCCCTATCCTCCTCCAAAAGCTCACCTCAAACAGGCTAATGTGTGGATATAACATTTTGCTCTCGTTTTTCTCCCTTGCCCTGTGCTTAATTCACTGTTTACCCAAGTGTTGGTTATGTAAACTAGCCAAGGCAACATCATTTGCTATACAGCACTCTGCCATAGCTGCTGCACTCCCAGGCTTCTATTGCAATCATAAATAATACAAAACTGTCCAATGGCAGAATTTGAGCTTTCTGAAGTCACTGCTATTAATACTAATAAGGTGATGGGGTGCTTTAAGTAAACACTGTTTATGAACAGAAATCCCCCTCCTTTTTCTTCCTCTTCTTTCCCTCATTTCTCTTTTAGTTTCCTCAGAGCACTGAGACTCACCTGGTAAGCACATGTAGTTCCCCCATATTCCTTTAAAGGGGGGCTTCTGCTGCAGAGTAACAGTATTTGAACTATTTCCAGTTATTTTCACACATAGAGTAGCTACTTATTCGAAATCTATATTAGATCAGCGTCATAAATTATGCTTCCCATTTGCTAGGGAAAAGGACATTTAACAGATACTCACATAATAGGCAGATTATCCTGAGCATTGAGATCACTTCTTAACAGCACCTAGTATGTTATCAGCCAAACCAGAGAGGTAGAGGTCACCTTTAATCTGGCCATTAACCATTTGTCAACAAGTCTCTTTTAAAACAGATCTTAAAGTGAAGCCAGGAGACGAGATTCAGCTCCATCCCGGAGGCCTGGAGCAATTACACTTACAGCTGCCCTGTACACCAGTGACGTAGCTGTGCACTGACAGCTCATCACCGACAGGCTGGTGGTGTTTAATTGCAGTGTGTCACCTTGACAGGATTTTTTACACACCCACACACCTGCACCAAAGAAAAACAAGGTAACTGAAATGGCTCCAGAAGCTTGGTGGGGTTTTTTTGTTTGTTTTTTTTTTGTTTTGTTTTAATAATGATGAGCCAACAGCAGGGTTTGACCAGTGTGTTGTTTAGTATTTTCTGTAGTGGAGTTATCTTGTCTGCAAGTATTCTCATCAAAATACAAAAGCCCTTGCAACAGAATTGAGACTAATCTATAATCCTCTTTTTGTAGTTGTATGTGTCTTGGTCACGATCACTCCATGACAAGAGAACTACCTTTATGGGACAAAAATAACTGTAGTTGTGAGCCAATATTTCTGAGTGAGAATATTCTCACTGCATAATTTGAGTCACTAAACAACAAACATATCATTTTGGTTGGTTGGTTGGTTGGTTTTTTAAAATTTATGTCATCAGTAACACCACATGAAGTGCTGCTGGCCTGATACTATATTAGTTGGTTAGCTAAACCTACTAACAATTGCTACTTCTGTTCTGAAGCATGGTTGAACACACTGTTTAATCAATTCCTTACACTTTTGTTGTGTGTTTGGTTTGGGAGAGGAATAAGTTTAAAAAAAAAAGAAACCACCATCTAAACTCTTTTTATATAGAGACAGTATTGCTCATACAACATCACACACAAAGCTTAAACATTTGGAGAAGTCCAAAGCTGGACAGATGTGCCATGCCTACTTTTGTTTGTGAAGCAATCATTCGACAGTTGCAGCCTCAGCCGTCAATTAGCATTTATTCACTTTTAAGTTGACATATCACTATTATAGGTTTTTTGTAGCATCATATCATAATAATCTTTCTAAACATCAGAATTTTGGATCTAGGTTGTAACAAAATGATGGGGTTTGCAAGAGCTC